>NW_015160353.1:92493-99095 GCF_001447785.1 Gekko japonicus
CCTTTCTGTCTCTGAAGAATAAAAAGTGTGCTTGCACACAAAAGCTTATACCTGGAATAAAACATTGCTGGTCTTCTTAAAAGTCCCATGAGATGCCACCCACCACCACCTCTTTCCTTCCCCCTCCCCTCCCAGAGGAGGAGGGGGGAGGAGCCCTCAACCAATAGAAGGAAGGCTTTCTTTCTCTCCTCTGGAGCAGGAAATAGGAGACACTGGCCAAAAGGAGCCACGATGTTAGAAACCGGAAGCAGGAAGCAGCACAGAGTCAGTTGCTCTTGGGCCAGATTGGAGACTTGCAGTGGCTAGATCTAGCCCGCGGGTCATATGTTTGACACCCTTGGCTTAATTCCTATTTTGCCTCAGTTTTTCCCCCCTAAAGAAGAGAACAGGCTTATCTAGAGATGGTAGTAGGCAAGGCACAACATCTGGGCTGCTGGTTAACATGGACAGAGAGGTAGTTGAGAAGTGCTGCCTGGCTGCACTTAATGAGTACAAATCTCCCGAGCCAGATGGTATGCACACAAGGGTGTGGACTGGACTCTAGGATAGTTAGGTAGATAGGGGAACTGGTTAGAGAACCGCACTCAAAGAGTAGTTGTCAATGGTATTTCTTCTGAACAGTGGGAGGTGTCCAGTGGGGTGCCACAGGGCTCTGTTCTTTTCAATATTTTTATAAATGATCTGGATGAGGGTGTGGAGGAGCTACTCATTAAATTTGCAGATGACACCAAATTGGGAGGAGCAGCAAACACATCAGAAGATGGAATTCAACAAGATCTGAACACAATGGAAAAGTGGGTAGATGTGAACAAGATGCAATTTATCAAGTATAAGTGCTGACTTCTACATCTGGGACAAAAATGAGGAACACGCATACCGGATGGGGGATACACTTTTGGGTAAACGTGTGAACAAGATCTTGAGGTATGGGTGGACTGTAAGTTAGATATGAGCAGCCACTGTGAAGTGGCAACAAAAAGGGCTAATGCAATTTTGGGGTGTGTATCAACAGCGGCATAACATCCAAATTGCAAGACGTCATAGTCCCACTGTACATTGCATTGGTCAGGCTGCACCTGGAGTACTGTGTGCAGTTCCGGAGGCCTCACTTCAAAGGACGTGGACAGAATGGAGTGGGTGCAGAGGAGAGCAACAAGGATGTTCAGGGGCCTGGAGACCAAGCCCTATGAGGAAAGGCTGAGGGACTCACAGGCTGGGGCAGGTGATGCACTGTATTCTTGGTGCTTGGGGGGGCAACATTGGGAGGGCTTCTAGCATCCTGGCCCCACTGCTGGACCTTCTGAGGGCACCTGGTATTTTTGGCCACTGTGTGACAGAGTGTTGGACTGGTTGGGCCTTTGGCCTGATCCAACATTGGCTTCTCTTATGTTCTTATGACTTGGGAATGTTCGGTCTGGAGAAGGGGAGGTTGAGGGGGGGTCATGCTTGCTCTCTTTAAGTATTTGAAGGGCTGTCACTTAGAGGAGGGCAGGGAGCTGCTGGACTAGATGGCCTGTATGACTCCTTCCAACTCTTTGATTTTATGATTCTAAGGTGATTGCTTCCATTAGAGGCCTTTTGGCCTAAAATGGGACAGATTCATGATAAGTCATTGAAGAAGTTGGCTAAGTGGAACTAGCCGGTTTCAAGGGCCACTTGCTCCCATTTGAACTTACTTGACTGCTTCAAGTGCCCCCCCCCCATCAGAGGTGAGATGGCTGGCAACCCGAGAAAGGGCCTTCTCAGTCTAGACACTGAAACTTTGGAACTATCTCTGGAGGGTGATTTGTCTGACCCCTTCTATGTTGTCTTCCACCAGAGGACAGACTTTTGTGTTTTGTTTGACATTCCCTCATTAACGTATTATCCCTCTTCCCTGTTTGTGTATGTGTTTTGTTTGAAACGTTTTATATAAATTTGTATTTTAACTTAAAAAAAAATGTTTGCTGCCTTGGGGAACCTTAAATTGGGTGGAAGATGGACTAGAACCATTTGAATGAACTAGTCCAGTGGAGCCCAAAGCTCTGATTTACAGGTTAAGTTTGCCTTTTCCGTTATCCCCCTCTCCTGCCACTCAGTTCCCTCAGTCTGATTCTTTTGGCTATTGCCTGTTGTTGCATGACAGACTTAAAGAAGGAAAAGGGACAGGTAGCTTCTCTGGAGCACACTGTGTGTCATGTCTTGGATAACGTTTTTTTCGAAGCCCTACAACTATGTAGGAAAGAGGACTCAGGCTGGTCATCTTCGTTCCAATCCATGGGTGAGGGGTGGAAGCTGAGATGAGGGCAGGAGCTTGATGCAGCTTTGACTCGTTGGAGTTAATTTCCATATCAGTAATTTATTCTATATGTACAAAATTTATAACCAGCTTCTCTGTCCTCACAAGGGCTACCAATGCAGCCAACAACTCAAAACATACATAACAAAATCACACTTACACACATCACCAAAAGAATCAAAAAGCTGAATACATGCAGAACATAAAACAATAATAAAAACATCTGTTAGAAAGGAGGGATTGTTGAGGGAATGCCAAACAAAGAAACAAACTCTTCACCCACTGGTGGAAGACAACAACAGAAGGGTGAGTCTCCCTGGGGAGAGAGTTCAAGAATTTTGGTGCCATGACCAAAAAGGCCTTCTCTTGGGTTGCGGCCTGCCTGATCTCAGAAGGCCAGGGCACCTGAAGCAAGGCTTTTGAAGATGACTATAGTCGTTGAGTAGGTTCATAAGGGAATAGGGAGTCCTTCAGATGTGTTGGTCCCAAACTGCTTTGAAAGTCATGACCAGCACCTTGAATTGAACCCAGAAACAAATTGGGAGCCAGTGTAGGCTGGCCAAGACTGGAGTTATATGGTTCCAATGACCCATTCCAGTCAACATTCTGGCTGCAGCATTCTGTACCAGTTGAAATTTCCAAACACTTCTCAAAGGCAGCCCTACCTAGACTGCACTGCAGTAATCTAATCTAAATGCAACCAGGGCATGTACCACAGTGGCCAGATCTTTTCTGCCCAGCAAAGGCTGCAGTTGGCTGAGTGGTGGAAGCTGGTGAAAGGCACTCTTGGCCTCAGCTGCCACCTGCTTATCCAGCAGTAGGCCTGGGTCCAAGAGCACACTGGACTACAGACTGTTTCTTCAAGGACAGTGCAGCCCCATCCAGAACAGGGGATACCTTAAATCTCAGGCCAGACTTTCGACCCACTTGTAGCACTTCAGTCTTGTCAGGATGAAACTTCAGTTTATTAGCCTATATCCACTCCAAAACTCTCTCCAAGCGCCAGTTCAGGGTTTCAGCTGGAAGTGCGAGATAGAGCTGAGTGTCATCAGCATATTGGTGACAACACAGACCAGATTTCCCACATGACTTCACCCAGTGGTTTCATGTAGATGTTAAAGAGCACAGGGGACAAGATGGAATTCTGCAGGACCCTAAAAGCTTAAGGGGCTGAGCAGCAGTCCTCCAGCACCAGTTTCTGAAACAAATCCTCCAGGTAGATCAGAACCACAGCAAAATGGTGCCTCCCAATGCCAGCTCAGATAGGCAGTCCAGAAGGATACCATTATCAATGGTATCGAAAGCTGCTAAGAGATCCAGGCAAATTGACAGAGTCGCACTGCCTCTGACCATCTCCTGGCACAGATCATCCACAAGGGCTCTTGCGGTCCCATAACCAGGCCTCAGCCCAGACTGGAAAGGATCTAAACAATCTGCCTCATCCAGGAAAGCTTGGACAACATCAAGGTTGGGGGACCAACCCCTCTCTTAAGGACGAATTAACTACTTCTCAAACCCTGTGAGCCAGCCCCCACCCCAGAAGATTTAAGTAACCTGGGAGGGGAAAGGTCATACAAGCAGGTGGTAGACCTCAAACTTTCAAGGATTTTGTCCACATCCTGAGACTGAATAAACTGAAAAGTATCTCAAATGTTTAAGTTGGCATTCTGGCACCATCTGATCCTGTCACTGCTAATGTAGAGTCCAAGACAGTGGATACGAGAGATTTTATCTGCAAAGTACTAGGTTCATATTTGTGTGTGTGGGGGGGGGGGTTGTTTGAAGTATTATGACCTAAGACTTGTGTAACGATTCCATGTTTTACTGTGTGTGTGTGTGTGTGTTTAAAAGTTTGGTTGGCATAGCTGTGTGAGGAATCTAGAGTGCTGGACAAGCAAGGGATATGATTGGTGAGTGACAGAGAGGGGGAGGGGTTTTGGAATGGATGCTGTGTGGATGATTGGAATGTCTATCCTGCCGCTTTCTGCTCTTTCCCCAAAGGTAATTCACTTCTACAGTTCTCCGCTTCGCCCCCCCTCTTTTCTTTTAAAAAGTCATTTCTTTCACTGGGGGGGGAAGCCTCCCCCTCCCTTTCGCTTTCCCGGGGGGTGCGAACGCATTTATAAAGCCGCTTCAAATTCAATCACCGACTCACAGTTTATCGCTTTTTCGCTTTTGTTCAGACTTTGTCTTTTCGCTCCATCATTCCGATGTTCCGGTGGCGTTGCTAGTACCCATTACAGGGCACGCCGCAGCCAGGGCCATTTGGGGCAGAGGGAGAGCCTCAATTCCCGACCTTCTGGTTGGCAAGAGGCTTACTCCCTTAAGCGCCCCCTAGTTCGGAGCCCTTACCCTAAGGCTCCTTAGGATCTCCGCTCACGCGGGACCCCCCCAGACTGCATGTGAGTGATCCGGCTCTGGGAGCGTCCCGAGAGCCGGTCGCCATTCACGCCGCCGTGCCCGGAAGCTGAAATTTCCAAACACTTCTCAAAGGCGGCCCCACCTAGACTGCATTGCAGTAATCTAATCTAAATGCAACCAGGGCATGTACCACAGTGGCCAGATCTTTTCTGCCCAGCAAAGGCTGCAGTTGGCTGAGTGGTGGAAGCTGGTGAAAGGCACTCTTGGCCTCAGCTGCCACCTGCTTATCCAGCAGTAGGCCTGGGTCCAAGAGCACACTGGACTACAGACTGTTTCTTCAAGGACAGTGCAGCCCCATCCAGAACAGGTGATACCTTAAATCTCAGGCCAGACTTTCCACCCACTTGTAGCACTTTAGTCTTGTTAGGATGAAGCTTCAGTTTATTAGCCTATATCCACTTCAAAACTGTCTCCAAGCACCAGTTCAGGGTTTCTACAGCCTCCCTGGGATCAGCTGGAAGTGCGAGATAGAGCTGAGTGTCATCGGCATATTCGTGACAACACAGACCAGATTTCCCACATGACTTCACCCAGTGGTTTCATGTAGATGTTAAAGAGCACAGGGGACAAGATGGAATTCTGCAGGACCCTAAAAGCTTAAGGGGCTGAGCAGCAGTCCTCCAGCACCAGTTTCTGAAACAAATCCTCCAGTTAGATCAGAACCACAGCAAAATGGTGCCTCCCAATGCCAGCTCAGATAGGCAGTCCAGAAGGATACCATGATCAATGGTATCGAAAGCTGCTACGAGATCCAGGCAAATTGACAGAGTCGCACTGCCTCTGACCATCTCCTGGCACAGATCATCCACCAGGGCTCTTGCGGTCCCATAACCAGGCCTCAGCCCAGACTGGAAGGGATCTAAACAATCTGCCTCATCCAGGAAAGCTTGGACAACATCAAGGTTGGGGGACCAACCCCTCTCTTAAGGACGAATTAACTACTTCTCAAACCCTGTGAGCCAGCCCCCACCCCAGAAGATTTAAGTTACCTGGGAGGGGAAAGGTCATACAAGCAGGTGGTAGACCTCAAACTTCCAAGGATTTTGTCCACATCCTGAGACTGAATAAACTGAAAAGTATCCCAAATGTTTAAGTTGGCATTCTGGCACCATCTGATCCTGTCACTGCTAATGTAGAGTCCAAGACAGTGGATACGAGAGATTTTATCTGCAAAGTACTAGGTTCATATTTTAGTGTGTGTGTTGGTAAGTAAAACTACACCTCCCCAAATAAGAGGTCGTCACAACTTGACTTAAAAGAAAAAAGTAAATGACAAATTAAAAAATAGCAAATGCCAACCTATTTCTCTCTGAGGTAAACCTCACTAGCCTCTTAAAAAGACAAGGAGAGCAGCAGTGGATTCTGACTGATTTGAACTGAGCTTGACAGCTCCTTGTGCTAATCTTGGCTGATATTATTGGGCTCTTAACTAATCCACGTGTGTGTGTGTGTGTGTGTACCTTTTGTCCACCCATCTCACACAATGCCTTCCTTATGCCATAAGGCAGTGGGAATTAATTTATTTTAAAAGCAGCATTGTGCTTGTCATTCTGTATTGGATTAAAGATGCTCAGAGGTTGCCTTTTCCATTACCTTCCTATTTAATTAAAATCTCAACTCTTTTAAAGAGGACTTCAAGTGTCTCAACGCATTGGATGCATGTGCGTACCAGTGTGTGAATTGTTCACTGATCTGGCTCTCAGTTCTGCCTTTATTGCTCATGTCACCTAATGAATAAAGATTTTGCTTTTGTCACAGTGCCTAATGCAAGGGGTTTCAATTAGTACTTCAGGTTAAGAGGAATGAATGCTGCTCATGGCCTCCTTTGGTAGAATACTTGGTAGAATTTTTTTTTTAAAAAAATTTGTATCTGGGTGGCAATACAATTGCATTAGGTGATGTC
>NW_015160354.1:0-12277 GCF_001447785.1 Gekko japonicus
CTGTACACAGTACTTCAAATGAGGTCGCAGGGGCATTATGATAAGAACATAAGAGATGCCAATGTTGGATCAGGCCAAAGGCCCATCCAGTCCAACACTCTGTCACACAGTGGCCAAAAATACCAGGTGCCATCAGGAGGTCCACCAGTGGGGCCAGGACATCAGAAGCCCTCCCACTGTTGACCCCCCCCCAAGCACCAAGAAGACAGAGCATCACTTGCCCCAGAGTCCCTATCTATACCTTGTGGCTAATAGCTAATAGCTAATGATACTGGCTCATTTGCTTTCAATACCCTTCCTAATAATCCCCAGCAAAGCGTTGGCCTTTTTTATTGCAGTCACACACTGTCTAGACATTTTCACTGAGTTATCTAATAAAACTCCAAGATCTCTCTCTTGGTCAGTCTCTGCCAGTTCGGACCCCATCAATGTGCATTTATAGTTAGGAGTTTTGGCTCCAATGTCCATCACTTTGCACTTGGCCACATTGAACCCCATTTGCCACGTTGATGCCCACTTGCCCATCCTTGACAGATCCCTTTGGAGTGCCTCCCTGGTTCTCACCACCTTGAACAACTTCATGTCATCTGCAAATTTAGCCACTTCACTGCTTACTCCCAACTCCAAATAATTAATAAACAAGTTAAAAAGCATCGGTCCGAGTACTGATCCCGGTGGTACCCCACTGCTTACCAACCTGCACTGAGAAAATTGCCCTTTTATACTCACTAAGGTGCCACTGGACTCAATTTCTCTATGAATTTTACAGAAAAAATTCAGTGCACTTGAAAGGAAACTTGAGCAAGGAATTGCAGGATTGCATGCAGCAGTCTCCATTCGTAGGTCTCATGAGTAGAAGTTCTGTTATCCCATTTAACATCAAGAAGTGTTGGAAACATTTCAAATATTTTTTTTAATTTCCATTTCTCCAGCCACAGTGGTCTTTTGGCATATGCTACTGTGAAGGGCCAATTTTGACTTTATGTTGCCTACGAGAAGATGATTATCTGTCTTCAAGGAAATAAAGAGGAGCTCCACTTCAATTGCTACAATTGCTAAATATTATTTGAACGTCAGGTTCAGCCTGAAAAGCAAAGGAGAATCAAACCGGAGCTGCACTTTTGAAAGTTGTAAGAATTACTAGTTTTCCATAATAAAAGCTTTTAGTGGAATTAATTGCACACCCTTCTCACTTTCGGTCCTGCTTTTTCTTCGTCTTGTCTTGCGAAATGTTATTAAGCCAACAATTAAGTAATTTCTCCAGCTGAGCTCAATGATTGCAAAGACACAGTGATTGCTGGCTTTCATGCAATGGCCGTTCTCGAAATGCTCCTTCCCATCAAAATACTACCACAAAGGAATCCCTTTCATGTGCCTAGAGGGGATCCCCATTCACCCTCATTTACCCTCTGGCTGGGCTATAAGAAGCAGTGAAGGAATGATTCTCCTTAGCAGGAGGGCAAAAAGCTCCTGTGCACCCAGTTTTAGCACCCAGCACCCTTGTTTGGTATAGAGCCAGTTTGGTGTAGTGGTCAAGTGCGCAGACTCTAATCTGGGAGAACCGGGTTTGATTCCCCACTCCTCCACTTGCACCCGCTGGATGACCTTGGGCAAGCCGTAGTTCTGATAAGAGCTGTACTTGAAAAAAGAGCAGTTTCTGTCAGAGCTCTCTCAGCCCCACCTACTTCACAGGGTGTCTGTTGTGGGGAGGGGAAGGGAAAGGAGTTTGTAAGCCGCTCTGAGACTCCTTTGGGTAGTGAAGGGTGGGGTATAAATCCAATCTCTTCTTCATCTTCTTCTTCTTCTTCTGTCAAGAGCTCTTTCAGCCCCCCCTACCTCACAGGGTGTCTGTTGGGGGGAGGGGAAGGGAAAGGAGTTTGTAAGCCGCTCTGAGACTCCTTTGGGTAGTGAAGGGTGGGGTATAAATCCAATCTCTTCTTCATCTTCTTCTTCTTCTTCTGTCAAGAGCTCTTTCAGCCCCCCCTACCTCACAGGGTGTCTGTTGGGGGGAGGGGAAGGGAAAGGAGTTTGTAAGCCGCTCTGAGACTCCTTTGGGTAGTGAAGGGTGGGGTATAAATCCAATCTCTTCTTCATCTTCTTCTTCTTCTTCTGTCAAGAGCTCTTTCAGCCCCCCCTACCTCACAGGGTGTCTGTTGGGGGGAGGGGAAGGGAAAGGAGTTTGTAAGCCGCTCTGAGACTCCTTTGGGTAGTGAAGGGTGGGGTATAAATCCAATCTCTTCTTCATCTTCTTCTTCTTCTTCTGTCAAGAGCTCTTTCAGCCCCCCCTACCTCACAGGGTGTCTGTTGGGGGGAGGGGAAGGGAAAGGAGTTTGTAAGCCGCTCTGAGACTCCTTTGGGTAGTGAAGGGTGGGGTATAAATCCAATCTCCTCCTCCTCTTCTTCTTCTGTTATGAAAGCATTGGGAACAATGACTAAGGCAAGATTGTCCACCTCCAGGTGGTGGCTGGAGATCTCCTGGCATCACAACTGATCTCCAGACAACAAAGATCAATTTGCCTGGAGAAAATGGCCACGTTGGAAGGTGGACTCTGTGGCCTTATATACCCCACTGAAATCCCTCCCCTCCCCAAACCACTCCCTCCTCAGGCTCCACCCCCAAATCCTCCAGGTATTTTCCAGTCTAGAGCTGGCAACTCTAGACTAAGGCGACCAGATACAAAGAGAGCCAGTTTGGTGTGGTGGTTAGGAGTGAGGACTTTGATCTGGGAGAACCAGGTGTGATTCCTTGTGTAAAGTACTGGGTTCGATACATCAGGACTCGGACCACGACATAGGAGAAGACGCGTTCATTGGTACTTCACACATGGAACAAAAACTAATTGCCCGGTGGCCAAGTTTATACATTTGGGGAGGGACACCCCTAGGTTCTATTGGCGGGTTTAAACTTCCCGCCAATGTCCCTATTGGCTCCTTACTGGAAGTTCAGGAGCCTAGTCCCTATTGTCTTTGGGATCGAAGCTTTGCTGCCTCTGGCTGGCACCTGGCAGTGGTCTGAGAACATAACACCCCTCTCCCCATAGTTCAGTCCCTACCTATGTACTGTAGTCTTTCAGATAGGTGGGGGGCCTGCGTTCTCAGAGAGATCACCTGGGGGCTGGCACCGGTTCTGTGGTGGCCCTTTCAGGCTGAGGATTGGAGACCCGAGTCTGGGTTGGCTGTTGTTGTTGTTGCGACAGCGGGGCCTCCGGTTCCACGGCTGTCCATCTTGGTTCACTCTGGTGGAGGATCTCCTCCCTGCTCGGGGTTGTTGGTTGCTCCTCGGTCACCGTGGTGTGAGTGCCGGGTCCGGTTGGTAGCAGGGATGGATCTCTGGCTTCAGGGGCTTGTCGCCGTCGTAGGTGGTCGACATGTTTCTCAGGAGTCTGTCATTTTCTGTTGTGACCCCGTAAGACACTGGGCCAGTGGGTTTAACAATCCGGCTGGCTACCCATGGAGTCCCTAAGTTTTTTAAATAGATGGGTTCTTCAGGGAAGAACCCCCTTGGCGTCTCTCTGTCCTCCACCAACTTCCGGGAGTCGGGTGCGCGGTCCAGGTGGAACCAGTGCATCACCTTGCACTTGGCTGCATTGAACCCCATTTGCCATGTTGACGCCCACTTGCCCATCCTTGACAGATCCCTTTGGAGTGCCTCACAATCCTCCCTGGTTTTCACCACCCTGAACAACTTTGTATCATCTGCAAATTTAGCCACTTCACTGCTTACTCCCAATTATTAATGAACAAGTTAAAAAGCATTGGACCAAGTACTGATCCCTGCGGTACCCCACTGCTTACCACCCTCCACTGAGAAAATTGCCCATTTATACTCACTCTCTGTGTTCTATTAATTAGCCAGTTTTTGATCCACAAAAGGACTTGTCTGTGACTATTGAGCTTACTTAAAAGCCTTTGATGAGGAACTTTTTCAAAAGCTTTCTGGAAGTCAAGGTAAACAATATCTATTGGTACCCGGTATCGACGTCAGACTGATTGGCCTGTAATTTCCCGGATCTCCTCTGGAACCCTTTTTAAAGATGGGAGTGACATTTGCTACCTTCCAATCCTCAGGAATGGAGGCAGATTTTAAGGAAAGATTACATATCTTTGTCAGGAGATCTACAAGTTCACATTTGAGTTCTTTCAGAACTCTCGGATGTATGCCATCTGGGCCTGGTGATTTATCAGTTTTTAAGTTGTTTATCAGTTTTAGGACCTCCTCTCTCGTCACCTCAATCTGACTCAGGTCTTTCAACACCCCTCCCGAAATTAGTGGTTCTGGAGTGGGCAAGCACTTCTCATCTTCCACAGTGAAGACAGAGGCAAAAAATGCATTTAGCTTCTCAGCCATTTCCCTATCATCCTTCAGTACTCCTTTTACCCCCTGCATGTTCTTTTACCCCCTGGACAGTACTCCTTTTACCCCCTGGACAGATCTGCACGTCCCCCCCCCCAATAGCTAGCAATCCAAACAGTCCAGTGGAGCCTGAGCGGTGGGTGTTGCCTTCTGACACACTTCCAGCGATGTCAGGGGGTGTGGCAAATGAAAATAAGTTATGCTAATGAGTTATGCTAATGAGCTCCTGCACCTCTTTTTCTACAAAATGACCCCTGGGAAAATGGACATTGCAAATCACACACCCCTCCCCAATGGCACACAAAGCCTCACCATAGAGCAAATCCAGGGCCTTTCCACTTCCTTTGTTTCTTTGTTTCCTCTTTACAATGCGTGGATCGCCTTTCTGAAAGCTTAAAGCAGTTTAAGAACATTGGTTAAAAAGAGGCACCAAACTATAAATGAGGGAGGGGGGTGTACCAAACATTTGCCCTGTTACCAGGGATTCTTGCTCCACACTTCTGCCAGACAGTAAACATCAAGGATCAGCCAAATGCCTTTTTGAAACAGTTCTGCAAGATTTTTGACAAACTATTGAGGAAGGGGGCTTAGCTCTCATCCTCTGGTAAACCATTCCAGGACAATGGAGAAATGCTGCAAAAGGCCTGGTTTTTGGCAGAGGATGCAAGCACCAGCTGCATGAAAGGAAAAGTCAAGAGCAATCAGCGACTGCATCCAAGTGTGTGCAGAAATCCATCACAGGAGAAGGATCCTTCAGATCTATGCTTGTGAATGGCTTTCAACATAAGTACCAGTACCTTCAATTAGGCCCAGAAAAGGAAAAAACCATTAAACAGGCAACCAGTGAAGTTAGCGTAGCACAGGTGTAACCGACACCTATCAACTTACCTGAGTCGACAAAGAGGCCATCACCTTTTTGCCTGTCCCAACGTCTCCACAGTGTCTTCAAGGGCAGGCCCTCCGAAAGCGCATCACAGCTGTTTCACCTTGAGCCTGGATCCAACCGGCCAGATCTGCTAAACCTAGAAGGGAAGGCATACAAGCTGCAAGTAACCAAGGGTGCTTTTCCCAACCACAACAACCCGATTGTCAGGAGAGTGTGGCGGAATACGGAAGAACCCCTAAAGCTCTTAACACGACTTGCCAAAAATGCGTTTCTCCCATCCAGGCAAGCAAACCATCTCCCTTAAGCTTGGGATGCTGTGTTTGCAAATGGTGAGAAAGAGAGGGATCGAAGGAGAGGTGACCTCACAGCTCTCGCTGCTCCTGCTGCCCCTTCACTGGGCAAAGCTCAGAGCTGGTCTGCACAGTGGAAGTGCCTTAAGAAGGAGAGAAGAGTGAAGAGATTGGATTTGTACCCTAACCCTTCACTACCCGAAGGAGTCTCAGAGCAGCTTACAATCTTTTTCCCTTTCCCTCCCCACAACAGGCGCCCTGTGAGGTGGGTGGAGCTAAGAGAGCTCTGACAGAAACCGCCATTTCAAGGACAGCACTTGTCAGAACTATGGCTTGCCCAAGGTCATCCGGCAGGTGCAAGTGGAGGAGTGGGGAATCAAACATGGTTCTCCCAGATTAGAGTCCATGCTCCTAAACCACTACATAGCTACATTGCTATTTGCCCAGGGCCATGGGCAAACTCCCACCCCTGTCCTTCATGCCCTGCTGGGACCTTTCCCTCCAGCAGGAGCAAAAAGCAGAGGTTAGGGAGTTATGTAGTGCAACACTGCAAAGGCCCTTAAGGTTTGTGCCCGGAAGGGACATCACAATGCTCTAGGAATTCGCCCACCTCTACAGCAAAAGCCATAGAGATTATTGAGTTCCTAGAGTATCATGACATCACTTCTAGAGGCAACCTGGCGGTGATGTTACGGTGTTGCTCCCCAGCCACAAAATGCTCTCACAATCCTAGGGGAAAAGGCCACAGGGCTTGTTGCTTTCAAAAAGAAATAGAAGTCCTTTATTGGGAAGGAACTCCATAGTAGGACAGGAAATGAAGAATACACATTCTCACTGTCTAGTTGTCTAAGCTAGGATGGAGAGAGATACTGAGAGCACATCTTGTCCTCATGGGGGTTAGTCAAAGAAGCAAGAGGATAAGGAGTTAGCCAGAAGGAAGGAAGTGAGAGCAGCAGTGTGGATAAAAAGAGACAACAGCAGAAAAGACGAGAGGAAGGATATAGACGGAACCAGGGGTAATTTCCTGCCGGAGCGCCCCAGAGCGGTGCTCTGGCAGTAAGGAGCCCAGGCCCCGCCCCCTGCCTGCGAATAGACTCAGGGAGGGGGGATTTAAATGCCTGGGTTCCCTACCTGATGTTCTCCAGCAGCCCCATGGCTGCGGGGCACCTGGAGAAGATCAGGCAGGGAACCCAGGCATGTCTGCCTTTCCCCCTGAGCCTCTCTGCTTTTGTGGAGAGACTTGGGGGGGGGGGGGTAAATGCCTGGGTTCCCTGCTTGATCTTCTCCAGGTGCCTCGCAGCTGTGGCGGTATGGCTGGAGAGGGGAAGGGGAGGTGGGCAGACATGCCCGCCTTTCCTCTGCTTTTGCGGAGAGACTCAGGGAGGGGGGATTTAAACTCATTTGCATTTGCCTTAACTCATTTTAAACATGCCTGCCTTTTATTGGGGGTGTGGCATATGCAAATGAGTTATGCAAATGAGCTCCTTCACCTCTTTTTCTAGGAAATGACCCCTGGACGGAACTGACATATCCACCTTACTAGCTCTACTGTCCCCTCTGGAGTACTGATGTGCTCAATGCAAAAAGACATTGCATGGTCCTTCACTTCCAAGAGGAAGAAGAGGGCACCAAGAATGGGAAGGAAGGCTGACAATGGGGAATACAGTCCATAGGGCTAAAAAAAAGTCTGGGTTTTGCCCCTAGCTGGAAGAGAGCACTACGGGGCGCTTTGCATATCATGCCTATCTGGGTGGGTCATTGTAAATTTTGTAAATAAAAGAGTTCATAAAAATTTACGTCTCCTATGTTCCATTTCTCCCAAGAAAACAGGTTCTGCGGTGCCTGCCTTTGGAAAGTCCTGCATTTTAGAGGCATGGTACATAAAATGATATAAAAACTAATTATATAATCCAAAATGCTCAAGGAATAATAACAGCTCAACTACCATACTTAAGACATAAGAAGAGCCCGCTAGATCAGACTAATGGTCCATCTAGTCCAGCATCGTATCTCACACAGTGGCCAACCAGTTGCCCCAGAGGACCACAAACTGGCTGAGAAGCCAAGGCTTCCTCTGGTGTTGCCTCCTGGCACTGGTATTCAGAGGCTGGCTGCCTCCTTGGTTTTCTGTTCTAATCCTGTGAGAATCTAGTTTTGTATGCATGCGAGAGAATCTATATGGCGGATCATCCAGAGAGGTGATCGTTCAGGTCAGTTCTGAGTAGTAGAACGGCCCAGCATCAGAGAAGGACCACATGAGACTGTTGATCTTGTAGCTTCCCCCTGGGCAGGGCTCACGCCCCGGCCAGGAAATCTTGATATTCCCTCTAAATGTTTGACTGTTGTGGTGTAACATTCTTGACTACACTGATAACATCCCATTCAATACCTTTTCTGCAACATAGCCTTTATAAAGACGACATAGGCAGGACTGCCCTGTTTCTGCCTCACTTGAATTACTGCAGAAATGGGATGATGAGGTTCAAGTGAGCCAGTTTGGCACAGTGGTTAAGTGCGCGGACTCTAATCTGGGAGAACCGGGTTTGATTCCCCCACTCCTCCACTTGCACCTGGCTGGATGACCTTGGGCAAGCCATAGTTCTGATAAGAGCTGTCCTTGAAAAAGAGCAGTTTCTGTCAAGAACCCTCTCAGTCCCACCCATCTCACAGGGTGTCTGTTGTGGGGAGGGGGAGGGAACGGAGTTTGTAAGCCACTCTGAGACCCCTTTGGGTTGTGAAGGGTGGGGTACAAATCCAATCTCCTCCTCCTCCTCCTCCTCCTCCTCTTCTTCTTCTTCTCCTTCTCCTTCTTCTTCTTCTTCTTGTCTGCTCTATTCCCCAGTCTCTATGCACATGGAGGGCTGCCTTCCAACATCACAACAGACTGTTGCTTGTTTAAACCGTGGTTGAACAAACCACAGTTAAAGCAGCAGATGATCAAAACAAAACAAAGTCTGTTTGAAAAATCTGGGTGGTGTGCTGCTTGCCCTCATTGCCACAACCAATCAGAATCCCCGAATACGATGATATGCTGTGAGTGCCCCCACCTCTGTCCCAATCCCTGCTTCCTCATACATGTCTGAGCTTGGTTGACCAGGCTATCCTTTGGTAATAGGACTCCCACATGCAAGGCCTGGCATCAGTGACCAAACCTGCCCTTAGGGTTGCCATGTCCCCCCTGGCCACCTCCAAGCTCCAGGCTGGGAAACTCCTAGAGATTTGGGGGGTGGAACCTGGGGAGGACAGGGACCTCAGTGGGGCACAGTGCCACAGAATCCACCCTCCAGATTATCCATTTTCTCCAGGAGAACTGATCTCAGTAGTCTGAAGATGAGCTGTAATTCTAGGGGATCCCCAGGGCCCACCTGGAGGCTGGCATCCATACCCACCCTTGTGGTCAACATTTTCTTATCTGTGTATCTCTCTGTCTGCCTGGAATGTGCTCTTGACACTCACACCCACAATCATTTCCAAAACTGTGCACATCTCTAGCCTGAAGCAATGTTCTCAACTTCTCCAACCCCTTCCTTCTTTGCATACTTTTCCAAAAGGAAAAAAACAACAACCACCCACAGATGTTGAAATGCAAAAATATTTATTGAACTCACTAGTAGATCTTTAAACATTTGCTGAAAGCAGCTTGGAGCCCTTTAAGCTTTTTTTATATCTATAAAAGTGTAAAGTACTAGGTTCACTGGCCGGGGAGCACTGCCAGGCTGGCCCACCGCTTGGGGCTGAGCTGGGAAAAAACTCGAAGGCGGGCAAGGTGGCGCTACTGCCGTTGCCGCTGGCGATGCTGGGGTTGGGCGAGAACTCTTTCGGCGATGTGGGTGGGAAGCTGAAGAGGTGGGCTCCCGAGTGCGAGGCCGGCATCAGCGAGAAGGACTAGGCGGCGTTGGAGTTGCCAGGCCTTTCCCCCGGCTTTTGTGTGTCTGCACTGCAGCCCTCCCTCTTCTCTGGGTATTTAAGCCCTTTCCCCAACACACGCCACTGAATCCTCTTCAAAGCAGCCGGCGGTGAGAGCGTTCCCCCCCCCCGAGTCCACATTGACTTGAGCGACTCAGCTTGCAGTTTGTGAACGGCAGAAGGCCGTCAGCATCATATAACCGGTTGGAAGATACAGGTAGCGGACGGCTGTCAGCTGTTCCTCCTCCTGTCTTTTTGCCTTGCTCGCTCCCCGTGCTGTCCTCCGCGCCCCCTCCTCCCTCCCGCCGGCTCTCTCAGCCTCTTCCCACCTGTGTCCCCGCCGGCCGCTTTAACCCTTTTGGTTCTGCAGACAAAGGAGGAAAGCTTCCCGCCTTCCCACGAAGACCCTGCTGGAACCGTCAGCGATGCCCTGTAATGTAGCTCATTGGGGCTCTTCTGTGTTGGAAATGTATGTGTTTACAAGGTCTGATTCAGTCATTATAGGGTTAACTTTTATTCCTAGTTTGCTATTGTTTAGACTGACCTGGAAGGGATACCTGGCACTAAGCCAATGGGGGATTTGCCCGGGAAAAGTAACTTCTACTTTGATGCAGATTGGTCATTTGTTTCAGGTGACTTCCTTTCTAGGGGTCAAGAAGAAGGAGGAAATCTCCACCATTACGTGTGTGCTTGTCTTGTCTGTAGGAAGCTTAGAAATGTAGCTCTTAGTATCATGTTAATTTGTAGCAATCCCGTGAACCCTTTTCCCTTAGTAATAAAGGTTTTTTAAAGGCAAAGAACTTTCTTCTTTCCAATAGAGCAAGATCCATCAAATAGTCTGAGTATTAAACAATTATTGACTATTTTACAACATTCTGGAGTAAGTCTGCGCAGGGCCACACTCCCGGGGGATCCGCGGCTGTTTGGCCATCCCAGAAAACCAGGGCAGCAGAGTCGTAGAGTCGAGGAAAGGAAATTACAGACCAAGTTGAAGCGAGCTCGGGCCGAGCCATCAGAAGCATGCTGCTTCCCTTTCCTCCACCAGCCTCCAACATTCCCCCGTCCCCAATCACCACCACACGGGCTTGTCCTTTAAAGGAGGAGGAAAGCCACCCAGATCGCCCTGGCTCTGTGGCCAAAAACCTTCCCTGTCCATCCTGCCACCCGAAGCCAAAGCACCCAGCAAGCGAGTCAGCCTGTTCAGTACAGCGTGGTGTGCCATCCAACGGGGCTGGTCCATGGTGACCTCCATAGCTGTGGGACAAATCAGATTCTCCGATCTGAATCGGCTTGCTACCAAATTGCTGCCGAATTTTGGTGGCAATTTGGCCCCATTATATCCTATGGGCCATTGAAGTCAATGGTGAAAACATAGGGTATATTCTTAGTCATTGTTCCCAATGCTTTCATAACAGAAGAAGAAGAGGAAGAGGAAGAGGAAGAAGAAGAAGAGGAGGAGGAGGAGGAGGAGGAGATTGTATTTATACCCCACCCTTCACTACCCAAAGGTGTCTCAGAGCGGCTTACAAACTCCTTTCCCTTCCCCTCCCTAAAAAAGACACCCTGTGAGGTAGGCAGGACTGAGAGAGCTCTTAACAGACACTGCTCTTTTTCAAGGACAGCTCTTATCAGAACTACGGCTTGCCCAAGGTCATCCAGCCAGGTGCAAGTGGAGGAGTGGGGAATCAAACCTGGTTCTCCAAGATTAGAGTCCGCGCACTTAACCACTACACCAAACAACAGGGTATAGAGGCCAAAGCCTTTCCCTGAAGCTGCCTCCTGGCTCTGGGATTCAGAGGATTAATGCCTCTGAATGTGGCAGTTCCCCTCAATGGCTAGTAGCCATTGATAGACTTATCCTCCATGAATCTGTCTAATCCCCTTTTCAAGCTGTTTATTCCTGTGGCCATCCCTACATCCTCTGGTAGTGAATTCCACATTTTAATCACTCCTGGTGTAAAGTCTTATTTCCTTTTGTCCATCCTGAACCTACTACCCATCAGCTTCATTGGATGCCCTCGAGTTCTAGTCTTTTGGGAGAGGGAGAAAAAAGTTCTCTTCGTCAACTCTCTCCACCCCATGCGTTATTTTATAAATGTTTATCATGTCCCCTCTTAGTTGTCTCTTGTCTAAACTGAAAAGTCTCAGACTCTTCAGCCTTTCCTCACAGGAAAAGTGCTTGGCTGTCCTCCTCTGTACTTTTTCCAGCTCTGCGATGTCGTTTTTGAGATACGACGACCAGCACTTTACACAGTATACCAAATGAGTCCACACTACAGATCTTTACAGGGGTGTTACAATATTGGCTGTTTTATTCTCAATCCCTTTCCTAATAATCCCTAACACAGAGTTTGCCTTTTTCACTGCTGCAGTACACTGGGTTGACACTCTCGTTGAGCTATCCACTATGACCCCAAGATCTTTCCCCCTCTCTGTTATTTGCTGCAGGTGAGAGAAGGAAGGCGTACCTTCAGGTAGGCTGTGTACTACTTATTTACTTCATGTCCTGTGTTAATGTTTTGGATGGAACCAGGGGTTATTTCATAGAAAAAGAGGTACAGGAGCTCATTAGCATAACTCATTAGCATAACTTACTTGCATATGCCACACCCCCTGACATCACCGGAAGTGTGTCAGAAGGCAACACCCACCGCTCAGGCTCCACTGGACTGTTTTGGATTGCTAGCTATTGGGGGGGGGGGAGTGGAACATGCAGATCTGTCCTCACAGAGAAGGGAGAGCTTGTACCTAAATGAAACTTGGTCTTAAAGGTCCCACTGGACTGTTTTGGATAGGGGAGCCGGGGGGGGGGGGGCGGCGGCGCTTCTCTCGGGCTTTTTT
>NW_015160354.1:12427-22102 GCF_001447785.1 Gekko japonicus
TGCTGAAGGAGTGCGCATTTGCTGCCTATATGTTCTGCTCACATCTTGGCATACAAAGTAAATATTGCAAAAGTGCCACAAGACTTCAGCCCACATTCATCCAACAAAAATGGAACTCTTTGGCCCTGCCCCTGCACTCCTCATAGAGAAATACCTTCAGAATTGCGGAAACTTTTGACCATGAAAGGTAGCTAGCTAATGAAAGTTCTGAGTAATTCTTAAAATAACTGCCTCAACTCAGAGACGGGGAAATAACATTTACATTTAAATAGCTTAAACAAGGAGGAGGAGAGCAATCAATATGCAGAGAACTAATTGTTTCCATGATTCATGTGCAATTGTCACTCAGTTTGGAGAGAGTTGTGCTGTTTCTAATTAAGTCTTCAGAGACTTCATGGTCTGATAACCCGCAAAGTGTAGTGCAGGGTGGAAGACCATCACAGCAAAAGCCTCTGGGCTTGTAACAAACAAGCAAAGAGATTATTTCAAGGTACTGGAGGCCGAGATGATTTCTAAATAATTTGTTGTATGTGACTCAACGGTTTAGCGTCCGTCAAACTCCACCTGCACTTTTGTCTCTGCTGAATATTGAGATCCCTTTTAACATGACTCACCCTTTACAGAATGTTCACATTGCGGGTTGAAAACTTCCATATCAGAGAATTCTGAGTAATCCATGTTGGCAAACATCTGGAGGGTTAGAAGAGAAGGAAGGGGGAAAGTAGGATATTCGAAAACTATAGCAATGTTGTTTCTTTGAGAAAACACACACACACTTATCAGTTATATTTCCCACCATTTATCCTGAAGGAGAAGGTAACTATGACAGCATGAAGACTATAGAAATACTTTATGACTAAGACGGGGACCCCCCCCCCGCAAAATAGCATGGTTACAATGGGAAAGAAAATTATATGTTTTATTGAAAAGCTGTGCCTCGCGCACTGAAATGTCACACTCCCCACATGTTCTGCCTATTCTCCATTCTACCTGCCACCTACTGTCTGACAGCTATACAATGTTGGGTGAATAGCCCTGGTGTGTAGACAGTAAGCCGAGCAAAATGGAGGTCTTAGCCTAAAATATATAGTTGTGAGCACCTAAGAGGTAGACAGCAAAGTATCTCAAAGATGCAAAGGCTGAGGAAGCTGTAGCTTTTAACGCACAGGGCTGAAAGGCAAAGCGTTTTGGCACTTCCCAGTCGGACCACAAAAAAGCATCATTTAGAGAAATGATTTTTTTTAATTCTGGGTCCTTCCTGGCTGCGCAGTCCTTGAGGCTGTTTAGGCCTTTGCCCCCTCTGGAAGGAGGAGGAGGAAGCGCAAATCCATGGGGGCAGAGCCAAGGAGGATTTAAGGCAGCTCCGCCCCTGGCCTCACAGTCAGTTGTATTGAGCTCAGGGCTGGGAGGAGCCCTCTTTTAGCGGCTCCTACCGAAAAGCCTCGGCCTGCTTTGAGTGGCAACTGGGGCCTTCGGTGAGAGCGGTGGCAGAATTGGGAGCGGGCAGTGGCTAGTGGATTCTCCCAGCGGTGGCTGGAGCAGCAGCCCTCCCTACAGGGCCTGGGCAACTGCCTTTGGGCCCACTTCTTCCCTGGCGGTTCCGGGTCAGGGTAGGGAGGGTTTGTGAAAGCGGCCCCTGTTGGGGGGTCCCTTAGCCTCCTCTTATTGCTCCACAGAGGCAGCTGCAAACCACCTCCAGCCGTCTCCAAGACAGTGCAGCCAAGGGGCAGTCCAGCATCTTTAATTAGCTGGGAGGGGCATTGAGCTGGTTTAGGGTCTGGTTGGCGGTGTGGCCCTAGACAGCCTTTTTAGGCCAGGTGCAGGTGGCCCATTTTGTGTCAGATAGCTGGGGGTGGTCATTTTGTGAGGGCAAGGTTAGGCACAGTGGCAAGGGCACCCAAGATATGCGAGGGGCCCCCAAAGGGGAAGCAGCCCATTAGGAAGCAACCTCCCACAAAAAAGGCCTGTTCTCTCTCGGTCATCATCGGACGAGTGCAGCCTTATGGCTAGGGTCCAGGACAAATATTCAAATATTCAGAAATGGAGCTCTGCTTAGGGATGGGCATTCGGTTAGTCTGAACTGAATGCACCCCCCAAAATGGCCCATTTGAGCCCCTTTCGGACTGCTGCAGGCCAATTCAGATTCTCTGATCTGAATTGGCTTGCCACCGAATAGCCGCTGAATTTCGGCGGCAATTCGGCCCCATTATATCCTATGTGCCATTGAAGTCAATGGCAAAAACATAGGGTATATTCTGGAGGCTGGAGAGGAGGGGGTTTGAGGGAGAGGCTCCAAACACACAGGGTGACTGCTGGGGCCTCTTTCTAAGATACCCACCAAGTTTCAAGAACATTGGACCAGGGGGTCCAATTCTACCGGCCCCAAACAGGTTGCCCCCATCCCCTTCATTGCTCTCTATGGTGGGGAAGAAGTAACTTTTCCCCCTCCATAGAGAACAATGGCAGGGATGGGGGTCCTCATGTCATTCCTCCAGAAGGAAATCATGTTGAAGGAATTCAGGAACTCGTATCAAATTTCCAAGTTCTCATGCATGCTGTTGCTAACCTTAATTCTATGGTGCGGTATGTGTAAATTCACCATGGCTTTTCAGAGCCTACGAAAGAAGGCTTGGTCAAGTGCCATGACCTTGCAGGCAAAATTCAGATGTCCCATCAATTGTTGCAGTTCTAACAAAGTAGCTGTCATGGGCTGGCCTGGACGAGAAGGCAGGAATTAGGGCTGGTCCAGAGGTCATAGTCAGAAGAGACAGGTGTAGAGTCAAGAGTCCAAGAGAATAGGGATCTGCATGCCAAACAGATGTTCTACCTCTGAGTCATGGCCCCTCCTTTTTTTTTCTTCCCAATGGCAGCCCCAGTATTATAGACCACCCCCACCTGGAAGTGCCAATAGCTGTCCATCACGCCTCAAAAATGCAAGACCATTCTTTTTAGGTAGGTGTTCTGTGGTACAGTTCACAAAGTGGGTATTGTTTTGAGAGAAAACTGAATTGCTGTGTTTCCTTTGTCTGACTATTGATTTTAATCCTTTGTGGGCTGGGCTTTGTGGTAAAACTGCCTGAAGCTACCACAGTCTGAGGGAAAGGTGACCTGTAAATATTTAATAAATAAGCAATCTTGGGACAGGGTAATGTATAGTTGGGATCAGTGTTCCCTCTAAGCTGAGTTAGTGTGAGCTAGCTCACAGCTTTTTTAGTCTCCAGCTCACACATTTTGTCTTAGCTCAGGAAGGGATGGCTCCAGAGCAAACTAATTTATGCAGTAGCCAAATCGCTCACTCACAGCTTTAATGCCAGGAGCTCACAAAGTAGAATTTTTGCTCACAAGACTCTACTGCTTAGAGGGAGCATTGGTTGGGATGTGGTAGTGAAATTTATTTTTTATATTTTTATGTTTATCCCTCTACTTCTCTCCCCAATGGGTGACTTAAAGCAGTTTACAATATTATCCTCTCCTCCATTTGATCATACCCCAAACCCTAAAAAGGTAGCTTAGGCTGAGTGAGTGAGTGGACCAAAGCTTATATATTAACAACATTTCTATGCTGTCTATCCAGGGAACCTGCTTCCACTGCACCACACTGGCATGGACTCCAGTTTAAGAATCTCTGGAAGACCTCCAAAGGCTCTGATAGCACTCTTCCCAAGCTCTGAAATCCTTATAACTTGGAGGTTAACTATGGAAGTCACGGGAAGCATCAGCTGTAACACCAACCTACGGGTCAAGTCTTCTCTACACTATCACCTCTACCTCTTGCAAGGTCTCACAAGACCTCTTGATGTGTGTTTACGGCAGTATAAAGTCCCTGGCATAATGGATAAAACTCACGTGAGGGAAAGCTAATGTCCTGGGATTCATTCCTCCCAAAAAAGGCACAAGCCCCCCCCCATCCCAATGTAAGATATTGGGATGCATGGATGGATGGATGGATGGATGGATGGATGGATGGATGGATGGATGGATGGATGGATGGATGGATGGAGTCACATCCTTCTGCTAGTTGCTCTGGAGGAAGAAGTCTTGCTGTAATGGTGTCAGATCTTGAACAAAACTCGCTCCCAACAACACTCTCTTAGTGATTTGTTTATTGAGAGGTAAAGAGATTTCAAGCATAGACGATCTGTCAGAATTGACTCCCTTGGCACCAGTTCTCATATTATACATAATTCAAACACCCCCCCCTTATGCCCAGTCCAATCACACCAATACATCCACCTGCCAAAATCTACTGTGCATCATTAGGCCTCTCCGACACATTATCGAGCAATGTCTGGTACTCAAGGTCAAGCACGCATTCTTCCCATGGAAGGCCCCTCCATCATAGATGCACTTACAAGTGAGCGCTCCTACCAGCAAAGCAGTTCCCCCCATACACACTCATATGTCCCCCCTCCCAGACAGAATGAAACAGGACAATAAGCATAAAGAGCCAAACACAGACTGACAGTCAAGAAACCAATGGCAAAATCGGCCTTGAGTTTGACAAATGGTTTCAAAGGGGTAGCCATATTGGTCTGCAGTAGATCTGAGTCCAGCAGCACAGAGACCAACAAAGTTTTTGGGATATAAGCTTTCAAGAGCCCTAACTACCTTCATTAGATACCTGAGCCATATCTGATGAAGCTTATACCCTCAAAATCTTGTGGGTCTCTGATTTGCTACTGGGCTCATACCTAGCTGTTGCTGTGATAGAATAACCTATTCAGAAGGGAGTCACTGGATCTGACCCAAGGACTTTTCCCTCTTGATCGGAAGTCTGAGTAGTAGACATGGTTTTCTGCTTGTGAACTGCAACTCTATTAATGCTTCTAGGACACAAGTGTGTTGTTTTTCCCTTCAAATCACTCCAGGGGAGATCATATGAATAAGAAACTTTGCAGATGGAAAGTCACCTTCTTCCAATTTAATTTGAAAAGGTGCTCAGATGCCACAGCGATGAGCATGTTATGAAAAATGGAATAAAAGAATAGAAAAATTGTTTGATCAAGTCAAGGATCTGCAGTGCTTTAAAAATGATGGAGAAATAAGCTTCTCTAACGATGTAGGCTGTGCACGGAGTAAATAAGGCACTGAACAGAGGTTGCCTCATTTGGGGTAAAAAAAATTTTTTAAAGCAATTTCTACCATAATAATGTTGAGTTCCTCGTATAAGTTCACCCTCTATAGATGAATCAATTTTAAAGGGCTTGTTCTACAAGACCCCTTGTTTTCCAAAATGTTGTGGTTGAAGCTTTTTTTAAAAAAATGGATTGGATCTGTAAATCAGGATTCCCTGCCAATACCTTTTTTGGCACCCACCGAGTGTTTTTAGAAAGTGGTTCGGCCAGGTGGGGCTTTTGCCCAGCAAGCCTTCTAGCTGTTGAAGATTGGATTGACCATGCAGATTTTGTAAAAGGTTGCTTTGACAGCAGCTGCTACCACAGCAGAAAGATCTTCATTGTGCAACTGAAGGTAAGATGCGGCAGCCATTTTATGGCTGGTTCCACCTCCTGCAGCAGCTCAGTGGTGGCGGCCACTTTGTGGTTTCCTCCACAACGCTGCATCCAAATTCCAAATGTGTCACAGGCTCAAAAAGATTGGATCCTGCTGTAAATCATGAATGGAAGAATTTCACAGAATGGCTTTCTCACTCGATCCCCAGCAACATCATGCCACCCTATGTTTCCTCCGACCCTGCATCTCCTGAGGGTCAGAGGACCAGAGGTCATTTCCTACAGGAGCACACAGAAGCGGAGCTCTGGCAGTAAAGAGCCCAGGGGGCGGGCACATACAACAAGCCCTGCCCCCTACACCCAGCAGCCCCAGGCCACAAGGAGCAAGAAGCAGCCAGGTAAGTTGCAGACCTCCCCCCAGCCCAAAACAGTCCAGTGGCACCTTTAAGACCAAGTTTTATTCAGGTACAAGCTCTCTCTCCTCTGTGAGGGCAGATCTGCGTGGCAGCGTTCCCCCCCCCCCCAATAGCTAGCAATCCAAAACAGTCCAGTGGAGCCTGAGGGGGGGGTGTTGCCTTCTGCCACACTTCCGGTGATGTCAGGGGGGGGGGCATATGCAAATAAGTTATGCTAATGAGCTATGCTAATGAGCTCCTGCACCTCTTTTTCTACAAAATGACCCCTGCAGAGGACTATCAAGAACAGAGTGGGATTCAGCACATGGGAAGGACAGCCTGAGGAAGAAATGGCAGAGGTTGCTGGCAGAGTTTAAACACTCAGAGGAACAGAACACCGACTGTTTAAAGAAAATAACTTGGTTTATTAAACTCTGACAGGACAGAGGGAGAGAGGCTTAACTAACTGCTGAGAGAGACAGGAATGAAGGGGGGGTCTCAGTTGGAGCAGGAAGTCTCCAAAGAGCCAATCAGGAGACAGGAAGGACATAATTTGAAATTGCGGGGAGTCCCTAATCCAGGTATGCTGACTAGCAGTCCTTCAACTGTCCTCTATAGGCTGTGCTTCTGATCTTCTTCAAGTAGGTGCACTGCAGACCTTATATATTCCAACAGAGAGAACTCCCTTCCCTCTTTTAGGAGTTCTTCTGCAAATGGAGCGGGCCACCCTATATTCCACTCTGACTGCACAGGTCCCTCAACCCTCAGGAACACTTTTGAGGGGGCACAGAGGGGGGGAGAGCCAGTCTAGGAAACTCTTACATTCACGGTTCATCAGGTCCAGTCTAATGATTCCATTGCAACATTTCATGATGTCACGGGGAAAGGCAGGGTCAATGTCTCATGCTCCTGCATCTCCTTGTTCAGCTCCATGAAACACCTATGGCCTCAGAAATGAGAGTGGAGGAGGGTTTCTCTCAACATCTCCAATCCTCATCCTCTCCGGCCTTCCTCCTGGTTGGGTCAGGAGCAGACGTCTGGCTGGTCCTCATAGAATTGCTCCCTCCCTCTTATAAACCTTCCCCCTCAGTCTGCACTGACTGGACAGGCTGCCTTGGCTCCTCCCAGGAGGAGGTTCTCCCTCCAGGGGGAGTGGCCCAGCCCCCAGAGACCTGTCCCTGTTTGCCCTGCAGACCCTGCTTCCTGAGCACCGACAGGTGTTGCATCTGTTTCTCACCCACCAGTCAGCTCAAGAAGAGGAGGAGGAGACTGGATTTATTCCCTGCCCTTCACTCGGAGTCTCAGAGCGGCTTACAATCTCCTTTCCCTTCCCCTCCCCACAACAGACACCCTGTGAGGTATGTGGGGCTGAGAGTGGGGAATCAAACCCAATTTATGACAGGTTGGGCATTAAAATGCCCCTGAGCCTGGCTGTAGTCTCAAGCCATGGTTCAGGCTTGGCCTATCACCTGGCCAGTGGTGATTAGCCCCACCTCAACTGTGCCTTGAGCAGGGCCATCATTGGGCCGTTATGGAGCCTGCTGTCCAATCCGGCCTTGGGAGGAATGGGTTCTGAAGGCCACCACTAATCCAGAGCAGCTGCCCACCAGCAAGGCCATCTCCACCTCCTCCCAACATATTTGTTGTGTTATGAACATTTCAAAATATTTTACCTTATGGATGGGAGTTTGGCTGTTACTTATTTCCTAATGTACATTTTCCTTTTATTTGCATTAATTCTCTGGCAAGTTCCCTTTTCAGCTGGTATTCGCAATCCTATTCATTAGCTGTAGCTAGATTAAAATATCAGTTTTTGTTAAGGAACCTATATTATATTATTCTCCCCAAATTACTGTGGTAAAGCCATACAATACTAGAGGTGGCCTAAAAATTAATTTTCTCCTTTTTAAAAAACCTCTAACTTCCTCCTGCTCCTTCAAGGGGAACAAGGGAAAATATCCATTTTATTGTGTATGCATTCTTCTTCTAGCCTTGTACCAGTCTACTGTAATTTAGATAATTTTAGGGGAGTTAACATACTAAATTAACTTTTTCTCCATTGTGGTGGGAAGAAATCAGTGTTGCCCCAATTTTGTGCTTCGGCTATAAATGACAGTTTGTGCATCATTTCCTTGGGCCACAGGTCATGGGTTGGATTAAATGTCTTGCTCTGGGAGTCTCGCAAAGCGTGCACGCCGCAATAACGTCACCCAGACACACCAGGCACATTGGGCAGGATGCTCTAGCATTTGAGTACCATAGAGTTTTTGCCCAAATGCTAGAGCGTCCCTGTCAGCTATGCTGCCATGGGGGTTGGGATGGTCGGGCAGAGTCAGTGTAATTGCTATTGCATTGCTCTCTGTGCTTCGCGTTGAAATGCTTATCTGTAATGATGTGCAGGTGGGAGTTGTGTTGTCTGCTTTTTTCCAGGGAGCCGTGGGAGAAGGCGAGTTCCCAGCTTCGGCTAGAAACTGTTTGCTAGCTTTCTCCCGCGCGCAGGAGGGTGCCTAATTGGCCAGGGCAGTGGGGGGGTGCATACAAATACCCTATATCTTATTATGTCCAAGGGGCAACTGCCATTCTTAACAGTGACTATGTTAACGCATCTATAGCTCTTCAGTAAAAGTATTACCTTTCCTGAAAGCGTGTACTACGTTCTTGGCTGTGGGATCTGACAGTCCCCCGTATGACATACCCGGCTTGATGACGCACTGGGCAGATTGGGCAGGATGCTCTAGCATTTGAGCACCAGAGGGGTTTTGCCCAAATGCTAGAGCATCACCCGTATGACATGCCTGGCTTGATGATATCACCTCTGGGAGGTGTCATCGCACCAGGAACATCAGGCGGTACAGGGCTCTTTGGGGTGGGGGACGGGGCTCTTTGAGGCCCTGAAATCGGGGAAACCCTGCCCCCATTGGGGGATGGCAATGCTAAATGTCTAGTACAATGTAGCCACCATGAATCCCTACAGCAGAGCTAGGCAGGCCTGATTGACCACTTTTTTGGGGTGTTAAGTGTCATGAAGTTGCTTCCGACTTATAGTGACTCTATGAATTAATGACCTCCAAAATGTCCTATCATTAACAACCTTGCTCAGGTCTTGCAAACTGAAGGGTGTGGCTCCCTTTATTGAGTCAATCCATTTTATGTTGGGTCTTTGTTTTTCTCCTGCTGCCTTCAACTTTTCCTAACATTACTGCCTTTTCCAGATAATTTTGTCTTCTCATTATTTATTTATTTGTTTGTTTGTTTGTTTGTTGGACTTTTACCCCACCCTCCCACCAAGGTGGCTCAGGGCGGCTTACAATAGTTAAAAACCAGTATACAGTTAAAATGATCACATCTAAAACAATACAGTACGGTATCATAAAACAACTTATTAAAATTAGAATGTGGCGGCCATCTCTCCCTTATATATAAAGCCGTAGTGGGCTCCAACGTTCCAAATGCACACCTTTAGTGTTTGGCCGCAAGAACTGTCAGTCAGAAGACGCTGGCTGGGTTTACTGGCCGCTTTGTGCAGTCCCGCCCAGCGTTTCAAGGTCCTTTGCATATGGAAGCTGATTGGACTTCACACCATTCCACACCTCAAACTCCCCCCCCCCGCAAGGCAGTTGGAATGTCAGTTGCATATGGAACCTGCTGTATTCTGGTGGTGTGCAGGTCCCAGGTTCATGTTTTAAAAGCTGCCTGGGGGATTATGGACCATTCACACACTTTCAACCTTAACATACCTCATAGGGTAGTTGTGCGGATCATACGGGGGAGAGGAGAATGATGTCAGCTGCTTTGGTTCCCACTGCAGGGAAAGACTGCCCTTTCCCTAG
>NW_015160354.1:23419-39343 GCF_001447785.1 Gekko japonicus
TGTCACCTACTATGGCCTTTGGGAGAAAAAACATTGGGGCCAGTCCTGATAGGGTTGCCAACTCCAGATGGGAAATTCCTGGAGATTTGAGGGATGGAACCTGAAGAGGGTGAGGTTTGAGGAGGGGTGGGACCTCAGACAGGTACAATGCCATAGACTCCACCCTCCAAACCAGTCAGTCCCTCATGGGGAACCATTGTTGCCAATCTCCAGGTGAGGGCTGGAGACCATTCAGAATTACAACTGCTCTGCAGAAGGGAGGGCAGAAGTCAGCTGAAGTCAAAGGGGCAGATAATGGTAGGTTGATGGTTAGCTGGGAAGGAGATGGGGTTGCCAACTCCAGGCTGGCAAATTCCTGGGGATTTGAGGGGTGGAGCCTGGAGAGGGTGGGGTTTGCGGAGGGGTGGGACCTCAGACAGATAGAATGCCATAGACTCCACCCTCCAAACCAGCCTTTTCATCCTGGGTAACAATTGCTGCCAATCTCCAGGTGAGGACTAGAGATCACTCAAAATTACAACTGCTCTTCAGGTAGCAGAGATCAATTCCTCTGGAGAAAACAGTGGACTCTGTCACTATACCCTGCTGAGGTCACCATAGCAAACTGACACTGTTTGCCCAAAGCCAGAGCACTCTCCCAGAGCCTCTTTCTAGATCTCGTTGTATTTATTTCCACAACGGGCCTTATTCCTAGTCTGTTATAAAGTGCTAGTGCTTATGTGGACCGGTCAGTGTGGCCAGAACTATTAAAACACTTGTCAGAACAGCTCGGTCTTTACCGCTCTACGGAATTGTTGAAGATCCCGCAGAGCTCGGATTTCGATTGGGAGCTGGTTCCATAGTGTCGGTGCAGCTAGGGAAAATGCCCTGGTTCTTGTTGCTGTTGCTTAGCATCCCTAGGGCCAGGGGGGACCAAGTGATTTTGTGTCTCGGATCTCAGTGCTCTCGGGGGAACATACGGGGAAAGGCGGTCCCTCAGGTAGACAGGCCCCAGATCATTAAGTGCTTTAAAGGTCAAAAACAGCACCTTGAAGCATATCCGGAACACTATTAGCAGCCAGTGCAGTGACCTCAGCACAGGTTGGATGTGTTCCCTCATGGGAAGGCCCATCAACAACCTGGCCACGGCATTCTGCACCAGCTGCAGCTTCCGGAGTTGCCCCAAGGGCAGCCCCATGTAGAGAGCATTGCAGTAATCCAGCCTCGAGGTGACCATAGCATGGATCACTGATGCCAGATCGTTGCATTCGAGTAAGGGGACCAACTGCCTAATCAGCCGCAGGTGGTAGAAGGCTGCCTTGGCAGTGGCTGCTACCTGGGCCTCCATTGTCAAGAAAGCATCCAGGAACACTCCTAAACTCCTGACCCTCAGAGCTGGCACCAATGGCGCCCAGCCGAAGGCCGGAAGAGGGACCCCTACCCCCGTACCACTCCGATTCAGGCATAGGACCTCCGTATTTGTCGGATTCAGTTTCAGTTGACTCAGCCTAAGCCAGCCCACTATGTCCCGCAACGCTCGGTCCAGATCTTCCGGGGTAGAGCCAGACTGACCGCCCAACAGCAGATAGAGCTGGGTGTCATCTGCATATTGATGGCACCCTAGCCCATGTCTCCGAGCAATTTGGGCAAGGGGGGGCATATAGATGTTAAACAACATCGGGGAGAGAATGTTTGACTTGATCTATAACCCACGTATTTATCTTCTTTTTATTTGTGGTCCATGGTGTCTGTAAAACACTCCTCCATGGTGTCTGTAAAACACTTTCAAAATAATCGACTTCCTTCCTGCCAGCTTTCTTCATTGTCCAACTTTCACACCCATATATGCTCATGGGGAATACTATAGCATGAGTTGCCTTGATCTTGGTCACCAGCAGCATATCCTTACCCTTAAGGATCTTTTTTAGTTCCTCCATGGCTACCCTGACTACTTTAGTCTTCCACTTTAGTGGTAAAGCTCCCACTACTTCCAACTGTTCCTTGCTAGCACTTTTAAGGTTGGCAGGATGTAAAGGGTGAGGTACAAAACTGGAAATGATGTCATTAAGTGGGGGTGGTGACAAACTAGGATTTGCCCAAAACTCTATGGTTCCACCATAGAGTTTAGAGTGAATTCTAGAGCATTGCCCCTGATGTAATGATGTCACATCCAGTTTTCCCAGAAGTGCCATTGTGTGCTGACTAACGTTCCCTCGAAGCTGTGGAGTCTTGTGAGCAAAAATTGTACTTTGTGGGCTACTGGCATTAGAGTTGTGAGCGAGCGATTTGGCTACTGCATAAATTAGTTTGCTCTGAAGCCCCAGCCTTCCTGAGCCAAGACAAAAATGTGTGAGCTGGAGGCTAAAAAACTATGAGCTAGCTCGCAGTAACTCAGCTTAGAGGGAACACTGGTGCTGACATACCTGTCTCTGCCCCTACTTTCTCCCAATAGGTTGCCAGATGAGCTGTGCCACCCAACATGCACACATTATGCATTAAGAAACCCAGCCTTGTTATCAACTACACACTCAACAGTTAAGGAGAAAGCGCATCCTTGCCCTTCTTAACATTCAGTAAAAGAGCCCCCAAATTGGATAACATACATATCTGGTTCACATGGTTGGTCAGCAATCCTTGCTAAGTTTTCAACTATATTGTAAGGAACTATTTACTTAACCACTTGTGAGGCAAGCATACTTGTGTGTGATTTTTTTAGGGCCATAAATATGCTGATAGAGCAAGCTGCGTGATGGTAGCTCCCCACCCAGCTGGGGCTGGTCCACACAGTAGAGCAAAGACTACTGGGGTTTTTAATGTTGGTAGCAGACATTCCACCAGAAAATGTTGCTCAATGCACCCTTTCCACACATGAAGCTGAGCATTAAAACACCCAAATGGCAACAAAAAGTGCTCCCACGTGCAAGCAGGGAAGATCAGAATATTGTACGCAGCCCAGAATTTCCGTAAGCTTCCATTAAAAAAAAAAATCAAACGCGTAGCCCTTATGGTTGCAAACATCTGCTCAAGTATGTCAGCAGTCCCTGATGGCCATCTCCAGTGTCCGCAGGATTGAAGAATATGTTTATTCAACAGAAGAGAAATCAAGCGATAGTCCTTGCATTTGTATTATTTCAAAGGTCACAGAATTAAGCCTTTCTGGAAGTGAAATCGGGGTTTCAACCACCAGGATGCACCCAACTCCATGAAGAACAACAACAAACCGAGCTTCAGAAAGACGGGGGAAGAAGAGGACGGCAGCCTTTTGCCTCTGTACAAATAAATGTTAAGTCATTTGTAATAAACATCAGTTATCTGCAGTACCAAAACAACAAAATCAAGAATAAAGAAGACTTCCCGAAAGGAAACTTCCTCACTTGGGGGCCTGGGATGTTTCAAAGCATCTGAATGCCAGACTTTCTCTCTGCTATGTCAGTTTGTAGACTTGGCATGAGCTTTACCGGCTGCGATGGAAAAGGTCAGAGTTAACGAATAACCACCGGATCCTTTGCGTTAGGAGCTGCTCCGAGGCACAGGAGGGTTGGTGGCCTAATGCTTCAGCGGAACCCGCCCTGATAGCCTCCAAGCACCAATCGAGCCAGAATAACGACAACACTAATTACAGTCCTGGAAACCATGCAGAACCAAGGTGGCAACGAGAAGTCATGGCAACCAGAAAGGTCCCTGGGAAACGGAGAGAAGCCCGGGAGGAAGGAGCTGGAGTCATTCAGAAGCTCTAGAGGTCTGCAGCTAACAATTGGCACTGTGAATTTAGGCCATTTCATGAAATTCAGCTCCACCTACTGCATCCACAGCCCCTGGCTTTTGTGACCTCATGACCTGCATCGCTCTCAGCCTCCGAAGTTCCCTTGCTTATATACCCACTTCCACAGACAGCAAGTAATTCCTTTTGTCCCCTATACCCAGCCCTCTAGCCTTCCATTTCTTCATTTCCTTGCCCTCTTCGCCCTTTCTCCTCTACAAGTTTGCTTTCACCCATTCCTTCCTAAGGGCCTAGCTTTCCACAGTCGCTGCCTCCTTTCTCAATGTCCCTGTTTTAACTCCTCTTCCCAGCCTCCCCTGTCTCTTCTGCCCACATGCCATTGTTACCTGTCAGTCTCGGATCTTCTCTCTGCCCTCTGCCCTGAGATTTATTTGCCGCAAACCAATTCAACGCCTCACTCCCATTATAGAAGTTGCACAGTTTGTCAACATTCTATCGCTGTCGGATTTTCCATGAGAAGTTAGTCCCATAACATTATAGTGGCTCAGCCAATGACCAGGAGAAGGGGAGCCATGGATGAAGCAAAACGTTGTTGTTTTTTAATGCATCTGACATGCAAAGCTAGAATAGAGCTGCAGACCGGAAGGTCTGTAGTTCGGCAGTTTGAGACCCTAGCGCTGTTCGACGGAGTGAGCTCCCATCTCTGGCCCCAGCTCCTGCCAGCCTAGCAGTTCAAAAGCAAGAAATTGCAAGTAGATAAATAAGTACCACTTTGGTGGGAAGGTAACAGCGTTCCGGGTGCCTTGGTGTTTAGTCATGCCAGCCACATAGACATGGAAATGTCTTCAGACAGCACTGGCTCCTTGGCTTGGAAACGGAGATGAGCACTGCCCCCTAGAGTCAGATATGACTGGCTTTCGAGCAAGGGAAACTTTACCTTTTTAAAACTAGTGAGCTGGTTTGAGATACCCGCAATCTGAAATAGACCAGTCACGATCTGAATCAGAGGGTCAGGCCACTGTCCTAAGGTCTTTCCTAAATGGCAGCATTGCTCCTACCCCGACTTTGGACATAATCCACCCACCCCCAGTGTCTCTTTTAATAACATCCCTTTTTTAAAAAAACCCACCTGTCACTAAAACTAAGAAATAAGGGAGATGATGAGTCATGTTTGTCAGAAGGAAAGAAAGGGACGTACTCCCAGTTCACTGAAGCTCTTGACAAGGGGAATGACAGCTATTGAGAAGACAATAGCTCTTTCATGGCCTTCTTTTATGACAATGGCGCTACTCACAGATTTTTACAAGAAGAATATTCTGTCTGCTCTTCAAGATGTCATTTAAGAATGCTGGGTTTCGGAAGCAGAGTGTTTCAACAAATCACTTAGTGCTGAATTTTATAGAATTGACTTACTATTCTGTTTACCTATAGATCCCTGAAATAAAGCGGTTGGCAGATGTCATTTTTCCACAGGTGTGAAGATTGAGTTTCAATTCATATTTTTAAGAGACGCTGTTTTACCACGTGCAGTTTTTTAAAAAAACATTTACGTTTCCCAGTGTGTGCCCTATTTTTATTAGAAATGGGAGGGAAGGCGGTCTGGTATAGCCCCATCTCATCCACTTTCGGAAGCTAAGTGGGGTCAGTGTTTGGAAGGGAGACAAGCAAAGAAGACGCTGCAGAGGAAGGCCATGGCTTCTCACTTGCCATGATAAGTCACTTGCCACTCTGCTTCTCATTTGCCATGATAAGTCGGCTGTGACTTAACAGCATTTCACACACAGTGGAGTTGTGCAGTTAATTTGCAACTGGATTGACCCATGGTAAGAGTCTGCCATTGCTGATCCCAAACCCACTCAAACCACATTTCTTACCCCTCCCACAGATCCAAACTGTACAGTGACCGATCTCCTCCTGTTAGGGCTCTGCCATTGTAACGAAGTGTCACGTGGTCGTGCCTAACAGCTGGAAACAGTGCTAAATCACAAGCACTAATGTTAGAGCAATGAGGAACCCAGTGGCAATACTATAATTTGCTTTGGGTCTCACCTCTCACCGCTCTAGACTGTGAAAAACTCAGACTGGATCTGTCCAGATTGGGCGACTCAAAAGCAAAATGGCAGGTAAGGGTCAACATAACGAAAATTAGTCATGCATGATTTTAAAAAATCCCCCCAATAGTTTGTATATAAACTAATGAGGTTGACAGTATACCCAATATAGATTCATAGACTCATTAAGAATAGACAGAAAAAATCATTTCAAAACACAAGCAGTTGGGTCGTCCACTTAAATGGATCAGCCATAGCTTCACGGTAAACAAAAAGAAATGCTTTTTCATGCAATGTATCAACAGCTTGCAAAATTTATTGAAATGTCATGGCAGTGCTCAAAGTCTTGGATGGCTTTTTTTAACAGTTCAGCAAATTCCAAGAAGATGTCTGTATCAGATATTATGGAGCCCTTTTCAGAGGTTCAATTTTGGCACACCAGCTACGTGTAACAGAAGTACATCCTATCCATGATCTTCCCAATAGGCGAGTTCACCATTTTGTGTGATAATCACATAAATCTAATCACATCATTGTCCATGCGCAGACAGCCTCAGTACACCTGAGCACACACCTCTGAAAATCCAGTCTTCCATTCATGGGTACTGAAACTGGAAAATACGCACTTTATTCACACAAAAATGGTCACAACCCATATCAGGAGAATCACGTGTAGAGTATGTTTCCATTAAATGTGGTTGGCACACCAAAATTAACTGTCTCAAATGCCTGTGTCTCAACAAAAAAAGGAGAGGAGAGAGTATACCTCTGGGGCGAAGGGACAGGAGATTAAAAAAGGAGAGCGCTATTACCATACCATCCTGTTCGCAGGGTTCCCCGGGGGCTCATTGGTCACTGCTGGACAGAAAATGCTGGCTAGACAGTCTCTCCTTCTGATCCAGTCATGCTTTTTAATGCAATTTTTTATTAGATCCTGGGTTTCCTTTTCATGCTTCACATCTGTGCCACCTGCTGGGAAGTAAATTACTGGTAGGGGGATGAAATATAAAGTAGGACAGGACTTCTCCAAGGGTAAGGAAAAGAACTACCTGCCAAGCTTCCCATTTCCATACTAGTACAGGAGCCCTAAACAAGTTATTGGTTATTGATTTGCTTCATTCACACCTTGCCTTTCTCCCCAGTGGGCACCCAAAGCAGCTTGCATCATTCTCTTCTCCCCCATTTTATCCTCACAACAATCCTGTGAGGCAGGTTAGGCTGAGAGCATGTGACTGGCCCAGGGTCACCCAGCGAGCTTCAGTGGCAGAGCAGGGGTTTGAAACTGGGTCTACGAGATCCTAACCCGACACTCTAATCACTACAGTTTGGTGTAGTGGTTAGGAGCGCAGACTCTAATCCTGGAGTACCGGGCTTGATTCCCCACTCCTCATGAAGCCAGGTGGGTGACCTTGGGTGAGTCACAAGTTCTCTCAGAGTTGTTCTCTCAAGAGCAGTCCTCAAAAAAGCTCTCTCGGCCCCACCTACCTCACAGGGTGTCTGTTGTGGGGAGAGGAAGGGAAAGGAGACTGTACGCTGCTCTGAGACTCTGGGTGAAGGGCGGGGTGGAGCTATTTTGGGGCACGAACGCACAGGAACAGAGTTCCGGCTGGCTTCAGAGTTGGCCACGCCCACTACAGCCAAAACCTCTGCGTGCGTGGCTACAGAGTGACGGCCTGGAGAGCGACACACACACCCCGACACCTGCCTTCCCTTCCCTTCAAAGGGGGCTTGCCCAGGCTCCCGGCAGCCACGGGGCGCCCAGCAAGCCAAGGGAAGGCATGGGGGTGTGGCCTATTATGCTAATGAGTTCCTGCTGGGCTTTTTCTACAAAAAAAGCCCTGGGGCAGGGTATAAATCCAATCTCCTCCTCCTCCTCTTCTTCATCACCAGACTGGTTCTCAGTCAGACAGTGATGTCCTGCTTTAAACCACACACATACACTGTTGCCTGTGGAGACCATGGTGCCGCCAACACCTTTCCTGGTGCCCATCAAGTGTTTTGATAAAGTGGGCAGGGCCAGGTGGGGCTTTTGCCCAGCATGGCTTCTGATTGGCCAATGGAAATACATTGACGAGTTACTGTTAGAGTTACGCATGACCTTGTTGCGCTGTGCGTGTAAAGCAGCTTTCCAGCACCACCAGCCACCAGGACTCTTCCAGCCACACCAGCACTCCAGCACTCACCAGCACCCAATGCAGAGTAGGTTCTGTATAGTACCACACCAAGACAGTCCTGTGGTAAACTATATACAGATTTATTTACAATATATACAATCCACTGACAAACTGCTCCGCCAAACACCATATCCAGAGAGGAGAACATACAGAGCAGTACTTGTCCACTTATATACATTTGAGCGACCAATCAGCATCTTGCTGAGTCATTATCTACTGACCTCACACCATAGCTGCTCTAAACCGGTCAGAACCTGTTATCAGCAGCTTGCCTGCTGTCACATAGATCATTATGATCTGACAGCTGGATATTAACATCCAACAAACCTCACTTTTTGACGTTGTGTAGTTGGCTTCATTTTCCGTGGCAGCCATTTTGTCGTTGGCGTCACCTCCTTCAACAGCCATTCTGTGGTTGTGCCCCACTACCCTGCGTCAGAAGTCCAAATGTACCCCCAGGTTCAAAAAGGCTGGGGACACCTGCTCTACCATAAAAGAATGAGAACCAACAGCACAGAAGACAGGTCTTGAAAGAGGGAGGGTTTTTTTGTTATTATTAGACGTTGGCACTGCTCTCTTTCGAGCAGACCCCAATTTCATAAATGCTGTCCTTTTCTTCTTGGAGATGCAACAAAGGTACCATAGGCAAAGCCACAGAACACATTTATATGTGCAGAATTAAAACATTTAATAATTATTGCAATTAACTCGCCGCATGTTCATAATGGAGTGCTCACACAGCCGAGAATTCCTGATTATTAGAAATTAATGGATATTCAAGGAGGGTAACGCTGGCTTCTGCAGCACTTTGGTTGCGGCTAATTTACGACTCCTGAAAACAATTTGCTTTCCACAGGTGACTACGACCTGTTGTAGCTCTTCAAATGCTAATGCTTGTATCTCAGATAATGGCAACAATTCACAGAGCCAAATGGTACTCAGGTTACTGCTCTGCAAAATAGATGGATAGGGCAGGACAAAGGCATAAAATTGAGAAATAACACAAAAAATATCTTGTTTTTGAAAGGCCTTTTGATTCTAGTTACTACAATCCTGAGCATGTTGATTTGGCAGGAAGTCCTGTAGAAATCAGCAGGACTCATGGGATAGGATAGCTACTGATAGGCTTGCCACTTACTCCCGGGAGGAAGGAAATTCATGCATTATTCCAGATTCATTACAAATGTCTTATTGTGAGTTTGGAGTCTGGCTACTGCAAACAAGTTTTATCTTCTGGACTTGGCATGACCGGGTGGCAGAGGAGAGAGTACAATCACAGCCCTCTTTCAGACAGCCTTTGTAATCCATTTTGGTAGCTGGTTACTAATGGTTTTTTTGTGACATTTCAGCCACAACCATTTTAGCAACCGGCTGCTAACGGATTTTATTTACCTTTTCCAGGGATCATTTCCTGCAGGAGCGCACAGGAGCGGAGCTCCAACAGTAAAGAGCCCAGGGGGCGGGCACATGCAACAAGCAAGAAGCAGCCAGGTAAGTTGCAGAGCCCCCCGGCCCAAAACAGTCCAGTGGCACCTTTAAGACCAAGTTTTATTCAGGTATAAGCTCTCCCTCCTCTGCAAGGACAGTTCTGCATGTCCCCCCCCCCCGAAATAGCTAACAATCCAAAATAGTCCAGTGGAGCCTGAGCGGTGGGTGTTGCCTTCTGACACACTTCTGGTGATGCCAGGGGGTGTAGCATATGCAAATAAGTTATGCTAAATAGCTCCTGCACCACTTTTTCTATGAAATGACCCCTGACCTTTTGATACAAATACTTGCATCTGGTTAGCAAAGCTTGATTGAGCCGTTCTTGACGTAAGCTGCTTTCTTCCATTTTCACCTCTTCTTTACAGTTCTGAATAGATGTGGTGTGCTGTTTAAAATGTCTGCAGTGCTTCCAGTAGCAACACACTTCCCCCACCACCACCCTTTTTGGCTGTGCAATCTTCCTTCAACTTTTTGGGGGAAATGTTCTAAGTTGAGCGCTACAGCGCTAGACCAATATAGCACTTCAGTGCTACAGCAGCACCATTGAGATTGCAGCTGTTGTTGTATGGATACTGGGGAGAGAAGTAGCTCAGTGGGCAACAGGTGCTGAGTGCATCAGTGACGGGTATTACAGACCTTGCTAACAACCGCTGTAATCTCAATGTATCTCAGTGGTGCCAATGCATCTCAATGGTGCCACTGTCGCCCTGAAAAAAGGTTTGAGGAAGATTGTGAGGGGGGAAATGGTGGAGGGGAGGTGCTTTTTGAAATGGCCAGGTGGCTTCAGTGGCGGGTCATTAATGGAATGAAATTTGCTGTATGAAACTTCCATCCCCTGTACTGCTTTACTCCGAACTGGACTGACAATGGACAACATCCCGCTTAGAACAGTAATGTGAAAGGCGGCTAGGACAAAAGAATGGTATTGTTACTTAACAGATATGAATGCTTCCTTCTATCCATCTCCAGCAATCCCCCTTTCTGCTAGCCCAGTCCTGCTGTAGACCACCGAGGTCATAGCAAGTCTTTCAAAAGCATTCCCGTGAGCCTCTGGGAAACATGCAAACATGGTATACAGCAGGACTGGGCTAGCAGAAAGGGGGACTGTAGGAGATATTTGGAAGGTGCCACTCTTAAGTGCTCTTCAAAGCTTTCTTGCCCTGTGGAAGAGAACTCAAAAGGCAATTAAATGCCCTCTGGCCCAGGTCACATGGGCCAGATAGTGCGGGGGGGGGGAGGCGTGGCTTTTCACGCCGGCGTAATTTAACATGCCAGAACATGATCAGACGCCACAGTGGCAAAGTGGGGTTTTGTTTGCCGGCGCGTGTTTTCGGCAGGCGTCAACACGGCAAGAGGAGCACACTTGAGCAACCACACGTAGGTATTCCACCGACAGATCGTAGCAAACTGTTTGCTAGTAGGCTTTCAGGGGTATTTTTTAACTCCGGATTTTCGGGCGGATGCTACGGGTCGGCGATGGGTGTGCTACGGTTGCCAGATGTGTCCGTGTGATCGTGCCTGTATACTCTGCCCGACATTCGTGCCTCTCCCGCTGCAAATTCTGTGTGTGAACAGGGCCTCTGAGCTGTTTTTTCCCATAGGAACTGACACACTTGCTGCCCTGTCCCTTGAAAGGAAGGGCTAGAAAAAGGCTCAGAGCCTCCCCTTTTAAAGACAGGCATTCAGATCAATATAATTAACTGTAATTTAACTGACCCCTTAAAAATTTAAATGCCCCCCAAACAAACAAACAAAAACAAAACCTGGCTATAGGCCTGGAAGAGCATGAGGAGAGAGCCAACAAACATTGCCATATGCCTTTCTGTTATCAGAGATTTTTCTGCTGGATCCGCCCCTTTGAGGATCTTTCTGCCCTTGTGCTCCTGTTTGTCAATAAAGCCAAGGTTCCCAACCAGCTGTAAGTAAGCTCCACCTCCCAGGTACTTCTTGCCACTCAAAGAAGTAGGGAGTGTGTAACAGTGTTCCAATTCACTAATGCGCACAGCTTTGGATACAAGCACTAGTATTTTTTCATGGTGTCAAGGCTCACCTGTTCCTTCTGGTGACATTGGATGATGAAGAAGAAGAGATTGGATTTATACCCCGCCCTTCACTACCCGAAGGAGTCTCAGAGCGGCTTACAATCTCCTTCCTCTCCCCACAACAGACACCCTGTGAGGTAGGTGGGGCTGAGAGAGCTCTGAGAGAAATGGCTCTTTTTCAAGAACAGCTGTGCCAAAACTATGGCTTGCCCAAGGTCATCCAGCAGGTGCAAGTAAAAGAGTGGGGAATCAAACCCGGTTCTCCCAGAGTCCACACACTTAACCACTGCACCAAACTGGATCCATTAAGACCAAGCACCTTTCAGCCCTAAAATTCAGACAGGTCAGAAATAAAAATCTAGAATTTAGTGACAGACTAGGCATGACGGTGTCCCTAGGCCAGACCTGTGGAAGCCAACACCATTTTAAAATGCCACCAGGGCCCAATCTTGATCAGGTCTATGGTGTGGCAGGTCCAGCCCCTCATGCTTCTCCAAGGCCTTTTTATGTGTCGAAATGGCTCTCCACAGCTGTTAACAATCTTCTCTCTTATGCACCCCGTATTTCCCCTCACTTAGCTTTTCTGTCCTTCATACGGACTTCTAGCTTAGAAAAGGCTTAAATGTGTGAAAGTTTTATTGTTGACGTTGTACAACGTCTCTGTGTTTGTCTAGACCAAACATGTTTTCGAGCCTCATAGCCGGACATTTCAGCACGGGAAATATTTCTCACCGAACAGGACTAGATATTAGCCAAATTGCTTTTTTTACCATCTGGAAGAAATGCCAGTTCACTTATTTTGACACCTACGTACAAAATATAACCAACAAGCTAAAAGTGTCTACACCATGGTTTTATTAACTTATTAATTAAAATGATGCCACAGCGTCTGCAGGGACAATGAAGCAACAGATGTTACTATATAAAGTCAATGTTTACCCGTCCCTCTTTCCCTCACACATAAGCTTCTTTGCATGAACACACATGATGAAGCTGCCTTCTACTGAACTAGACCACAGGGCCGTCACAAGTCAGTCAGTACTGTGTCTACTCAGACTGACCACGGCTCTCCAGGGTCTCCGGCAGAGGACTTTCAGTGCCAGGGCTCTTTTTGTAGAAAAAGCCCAGCAGGAACTCATTAGCATAATAGGCCACACCCAACAGCAGGAACTCATTAGCATATTGGGCCACACCCCTGACAGCACAGCTCATTAGCACATTAGGCCACACGCCCATGTTACCAGAAGTGTGGTTATCCAGCCACACCCACCTTTTCCTTATTATTCTGTTTACCTTGTTTGTTGTCAAAACCCGGGGCCTTTTTTGTAGCAGGAACTCCTTTGCATGTTAGGCCACATACCCCTAAAGTAACCAATCCTAATGAGTTTCTGCTGTTGGGTGTGGCCTATTATGCTAATGAGTTCCTGCTGGGCATGACCAACTTGGGAGCCAGCCGGAACTCTGTTCCTGTGTGTTCCTGCCCAAAAATAGCCCTGATTTTCACTACTACTAAGGTTACCAGCTCTGGGCTGGGAAATTCCAGTAGATTCGGGGGTGGAGCCAGGGGAGAGTAAAGGGAGGGGCCTCAGCAGGGTACAATGCCACACAATGCCTCACAAACTAACCTGAACAGACACAGCAAGCATAAGGATCTAAGTCTCCAAAGGAGGTTGGCCAAGTTAGCATTGTCTACTCAGACTGGCAGTGGCTCTCCAAGGTCTCACCACTGATGACCTGATCCGCCTAGCTGGAGATGCTGAGGGTCAAACCTGGGACTTGCTGCGTGGAAAGCAGATACTCTACCGCTCAGCCTTGGCCCCTCCCAACTTTGATCAGCACCACGGTAGATGTTTGATGTTAAGGACTGATCAAAAAGGTGCTGTCTTAGAAGAAGCATTCCCTTTGCTCTCTGAGACCGGTGGGAATTCATCTTCTAAGGCAGCGGCTTGCCACCAATGCTCCCTGTAAGCTGTGGAGTCTTGTGAGCAAGAATTCTCCTTTGTGAGCTCCTGGCATCAAAGTTGCGAGCAAGCGATTTGGCTGCTGCGTAAATTAGTTCACTCTGGAGCCATCCTTCCTGAGCTAAGACAAAAATGTGCGAGCCGGAGGCTAAAAAACGGTGAGCTAGCTCACACTAACTCAGCTTAGAGGGAACATGACTTGCCACCTATATGTGCCATATGATGATGTACACACATGCACATCAGGCATTTACGAAGAAGGATTCCCTCCATTCCCGGAAAGGGAAAAGAATTCTCCATAACGACATAAATATTTATCTATCTAGAACATTTTCACAGCATGCTTCCTTCAGGATGGCGCACGTGGTACTCTTTTGCACATTTTAACCGCGTCAAGCAGGTTAGGCTGAGAGAGAGCAAATGGCTCAATTTCACCTTGCATCTTTCATCGGTGTTTGAAATCAGGTCTCCCAGATTCCAGTGCAGGGGTCCCCAGCATAGTGCCCGTGGGTGCCATGACAATGGCCAACACTTTCCCTCACACCTGCCAGGTCTTTTTTAGAACATGGGCGTGGCCAGGTGGGGCTTTTGCCCAGCAAGGCTTCTGACTGGCCACTGGAGATCTGATTGGATGTGCAGATTTTTTTTTTTTTTAAATGTTCCTTTGGCAGCAGCCGTCTTCACAGCACAAGGATCTGTACCGTGTGACTCAAGAGAAGCTGCAGCAGTCCTTTGGTGGCATGGAACTCCTTTGCATATCAGGCGACACACCCCTCATGTAGCCAATCCTCCAAGAGCTTACAGAGCTCTTCTTACCGGGGCTACCGTAAGCTCTTGGAGGATTGGCTACATGAGGGGTGTGTCGCCTGATATGCAAAGGAGTCCCTGCTACAAAAAGAGCCATTTCATGGCGGCACCCACCAACACCGTGCCTGAATTCCAAAGGTGCCCACAGGCTCAAAAAGGTCAGGGATCCCTGCTCCAGTGTAATCACCACACCGGTGCTTTACAAAACAATCGAGTCTGTTTCTCCCCCCTCTTGTTACATTTAGGCATATTGAATTGCTTTTAAGGGGTCGTTTAAAATTCATCCGGCTTAATTGATTAAGAGTTCGAGAATGCTTTATTTACATCGCGCTCTCGGTGTCCGCGGTGCCTCCTGTAGTGGTAACATAAGGAGAGAGAGAGAGAGGTTCCTCCTCTAAGGAGCTCATCATCCAAGCTTAGACGGGAGAGGAACCAACAACAGATGGAGGGGAGTCGAGGCAAAGCTAAACAAGCCATCAGCCTCTCAAACAAATATGTTACAGCCCGCCTGGTTACCCAAGCAGTAGTGCTGTTGCGAGAGAGACCGTCTGGGAGTCCACAGACTTCGAGCTTTGCCTCCGTATGGAGAAGCGAGCAGTAAGGATGCCGGGGTGAGCCACACAACGCTTTTGATAGGCACTGTGAAAGAAGCAAGTTATTTTCTATCTGTTTCTTTACGTGATTGAAATCTCTTCTCAGTGCATTTGTGTTGCTACTGGGAAGCAAGTTGCCCGATCCCTCACCAACATAGTTATCTGTCAGATTTTGGTGGCAAAACAGGTGGATGTTAACAAACTATAACTTATACCCTAAAATTGTGTTCGCCTCTAAGGCGCTACAGGACTTGAATCTCTCTCTTCTAGTTGATTCCGTGACTCAACAGTCCTTTGATTTCAAATGGAGATAGAAGGATGGAACTGTAACTGTTGCAAGGCACAATCATTTATTGCATCGAGAGATTTACCTCATCGATACGGAAGAAGCGGAATGCAACAGGCTCCCCTTTCATTGCCGCCTTCTTTTCCCATCTCCAGATCACTCTCAGAGTTCTGAAATGCTATGGGTGTCAAACAGCCCCGTAGCTAGGGAATCCTTTGGGAGAGGGCCTTGGGGGGGCCCGCCAGCTAATTAAATGGAAGTACAGTGCAGGTGGTAAGTTGGAGCACTTTGGGGGCAGCCCTGGAGGGAGGGGGCCCAGAAGAAACACAAGGGGGCCGGGCCCCGTGGGCCCCATGTTAGCTACGGGCCTGGTGTCAAAGCTGGACAATGAAGAGAGCTGACAGAAGGAAAGCTGGTTCACTTGAAATGTGGTGCTGGAGGAGAGATTTACAGGTACTGTGGAACGCCACAAAGACAAATAAGTGGGTTCCGGGTCAAACCAAGCCTGAGCTCTCCCTAGAAGCTAAAATGACTAAACTGAGCCTATCATACTTTGGTCACATTATGAGAAGACAAGAGTCACTGGGAAAGACAATCATGCTAGGAAAAGTGGAAGGCAGCAGGAAGATTTCCCCACAAGCGCTGCTCCGCGCTCACTCCTCCCTTTTGCCCCGATGGTACGTGTCAATTTCACACAAGCTGCTGCGCGGCCGCATTTTGCCCCGCAGCTTCGTGCGATTTTCCCCGCATCTACTCAATCCTCAAAAAACAGGATTGAGTAGACGCGGGGAAAATCGCACGAAGCTGCGGGGCAAAATGCGG
>NW_015160354.1:40093-53703 GCF_001447785.1 Gekko japonicus
CCCACACACAAATTCTTAAGTTTCTGTTGGGTATTATAACTCCCAAAATCTTAATCGAAATTCAAATATTTTATTAAAAATATAACTGTAATTTTATATTATAATTAGTGAAGTAACACAACACCTATACAATAGACTATCTCATTCATAGCATTTATAACATAGGGGAAAATCCCAAACAAGCCATACTCTAAGCAGGCCATTTCAATCACAAAAAAATGTCAACAAGGTCCAAAGCTCATGGTAGATCACAGAAGTTCTCCAGACTGTGTCAGAAGTTCAACAAGGTTTCCAGACATACCAATCAGTACACACGTTTGGAGGTTCCTCTGTCAAGAAAACATATATAGTCATATCCACGGGTTAGTTTCAACTGTGAAGGTAAACTTTTCAAGCTAGAGTAATGTTGGAGATGCATTCCGCTTCAGAAATTGTAAGCTTGGTGCCTGTTTACTCCCACAGGTCTTCTCCTTTTGTGAATGTAACAGAAGGGTTTTCGAATGAATGTGTCCAAAGATAGAATGTTACGGTAACTGCTACAGCACTATTTATTTGTTGGAAACCCAGGGTGGTGCAGTGGTTAGAGTGTCAGGCTAGGGCCTGGGGGAGCCGGGTTTCAGTTCTTGCTCTGCCATGGAAGCTCACTGGGTGACCCTGGGGCCAGTCACGCACTCTCAGACGAAATGTCTTCACAGGGTTGTTGTGAGGATAAAATGGAGCAAGAGAGAATGATGTCAGCCACTTTGGGTTCTCATTGGGGAGAAAGGTGGGGTATAAACAAAGAAGAAGAGATTGGCTTTATATCCCACCCTTCACTCAGAGTCTCAGAGCGGCTTACAATCTTCATTCACTTCCCCTCCACACAACAGACACCCTGTGGGGTAGGTGGGGCTGAGAGAGCTCTTCCAAGGACTGCTCTTGAGAGAACAGCTCTGAGGGAACTTGTTACTTACCCAAGGTCACACCAGCAGCTGCATGTGGAGGAGTAGGGAATCAAACCTGGTTCTCCCAGATTAGAGTCCTCACTCCTAACCACTACACCAAATATATAGGATATTTCTGAGTTGCCTTTTCAAAGTCCTGATTGAGGAGGCTTATAATTAAAAATATCACTATTTTTAAAAAAAGACACTGAAAAAATCCACTGGACATGAGCAGCGTAAAACTGTCATACGACATAAGCAGACACCAAAAAGCAGATGAGATAAACCCCTAATTAAAAGCCTGGGTGAAATGATATCTTTTGGTCTGGCAGCTAAAAGAAAGTACAGCCTGTACCAGGCAAGCCTCAAGGAGAAGTGAGATGCCGCCACGCACACACACACACAAAAAAATGCCCACCCCTGTAGTGGCCACGGTTGCCAGATGTTTCTCGGGAAATCCCTGGAGATTTGGGGGTGGAGCCCAGGGACGGACCTCAGCAGGTTATAATGCCATAAATTCCACCCTCCAGAGCAGCCATTTTCTTCCAGGGGAACTGATCTCGGTCAACTTGAGATCAGTTATACCGGGAGTACTCTAGGCCTCAGCTGGACATTGGCAGCCCTAGAAGTTGCCCCCTGCTTTGTCTTTGAAGGCAGGGGCACAGAGGGTAGGGCTTGAGAGTTGGGTCTTCAGTGGCTGGTTGGATAGTGTGGGAGGAGGTATTCCTGGTGGGTGCCCGGGCTCCAAGCAATTTAGAAGAGAAGAAGAGATTGGATTTATACCCCACCCTTCACTACCCAAAGGTGTCTCAGAGCAGCTTACAAACTCCTTTCCCTTCCCCTCCCCACAACAGACACCCTGTGAGGCAGGTGGGGCTGAGAGAGCTCTTGACAGAAACGGCTCTTTTTCAAGGACAGCGCTTATCAGCACTATGGTGTGCCCAAGGCCATCCAGCCGGGTGCAAGTGGAGGAGTGGGGAATCAAACCTGGTTCTCCCAGAGTAGAGTCCGCACACTTAACCACTACACCAAACTGGCCCTTTAGGGCTTTTAAGGTCAGAACCAGCACTTTGAATTATATAGCAATTACAGATTATTATTTTAAAAAAAAAAAAAAAGAACTCCAGTGGTGCAGCAGGTAAAATGATAGTCACAAGGGGTCGACACCAAGAAAGTGTGCAGAAAACTCTTTGTGGGAGCAGCCCTAGGACACACACATTTGGTCCAAAATAGATCACAGGTTATGGTAAGAACAAAGTTTGAGTCCAGCAGCACCTTTAAGACCAACAAAAGCCCCGGCCACACGTGCCGGAAAATGTGTGGGGGGGAGGCGTGGCTATTTGCGCTGTCGCATTCTGATTCGCCGTTATGCGATCAGACACGACGGTGGCACGCCAGGGTTTCGTCCTTCGGTGTGCGCTGCAAAGAGGACGGCTGGAGGGAATAGGCGTGCATCGGCGCGATCATACTGAACGAGTCTGTCTGCAGCCCATGGTGAACCATTTGCTAGTAGATCTTTGCAGGTACTTTTTAACTGTGCATCTTTGGCCGCACGCCACGGGTTGGCCACAGGTGCGCTACGCTTGCCAAATGTTGCGGTGTGATTGCACCCCAAAAATCCACCCAGCATTCGTGCCTTTCGTGCGGCAAATTTTCCGTGTGACCTGGGCCAAAGGTTATTTTTCAAGGCGCAAGCTTTCATGTGTGTGCACACTTGTATCTGAAGAAAGGTGTGTACACACAAAAGCTTATCTGTTGAATAAAACTTTGTTGGTCTACAAGGTGCCACTGGACTCAAACTTTGTTCTACTGCTTCAGACCAACATGGCCGCCCACCTGAATCTAGGTTATGGTAAGGGCACTGAAGTACAGAAGAAGTGGCAGATGTTCCTTGGAAACGCTCCATTGGGATCCCTGTCCTGTGCTAATGTGAATACAGGGGTTCCCTTGCAAAGCAGAGATCAGAAGTTCAGAAAACCACATTAGTCTTTATATCGGAGGTACACAAACTTTCTGAGCCTGCAGGCACCGCTGGAATTCTAACACGTAACTGTGGGTTGAGCCACAAGATGGCTGCCACCGGAGGCAACACCAGTCACAAAATGCCTCACAAGCTTAGCTTCAGTCGCACAGTGAAGATCCTTGGTCTGTGGTGGCAAATCAACATTACAAAAAAAAAAAACCTGCACATCCAATCAAATCTCCAGTGGCCAATCGGAAACCTTGCTGGGCAAAAGCCCTACCTGGCCCCACCCACTTTCCAGAAACACTTGGTGGGCCCCAGGAAAGGTGCTGGCGGGGGGGGGGACGGCACCCACAGGCACCACGCTGGGGACTCCTCCTTTACATAAACAAAGCTCAGGAGTATTTTAAAGCAGTATACCAGGAATAGAAGAAGAAAAGAAGTGGGAGATATAGCAAGTTCTGCCACCTTAAATATAGAGACCAAAGCAAGACAAAGAATGGAAGGTGCCTTATACTGAATCAGACCCTGGGTCCATCAAAGTCGTATTGTTTACGCAGACTGGCAGTGGCTGTCCAGGGTCTCAGGCAGAAGCCTTTCACATCACTGACTGCCAGTTCCTTTAACTGGAGATGCCGGGGAATTGAACCTGGGACCTTCTGCCTGCCAAGCAGAGGCCCCACCACTGAACCACAGCCCCACTTCAAGTGTTTGCATAAAGGAAGAGCAGAAACCAACTGCATACTGGTCACATCTATTGGTTTGTTTGTATGTTTTCATGTATAGCCTGCCTTTCTTTCTGGGACTTGAGGTGCATTATAAGAAGGATAGAGCTATTCAGTCAATTAGTAAGCCAATTACAAAATACGGGAATATTTGAATGACAATATTCAAAGCAAACAGCAAGGATTCCTTGTGAAACAAGGCTATTTCGTCAAGCTGCAAGTGGATCACAAAGTATAACAACATTTCTTCCTTAAGCAAAAAATATTGCTAGAAAAGAAAGTGACTGCAACAAAAGCATCGTCCATGTCTGTAACGAGCAAGTTATCTACATTTTTCCCCCTCTAAGAATAAAAATCCCGTTTCAGAGTAAATTACAAATAAATTGTCTGCCTTGCCATCATTATTATAGTTCACTGCACTGGAAACCGTGCCACCTGCACAGAGAGAGATTCATGCAGTAACCTAAACAATCAAATGTAATTAATGTGATAGTCAGAACTAATATGATGTTTTCATATCCAAGACAAATCAGGCAGATGAGGGACAAAAGTCTGAGATGCATCTGGGACCAAACAATAGGAGCCTGTCAAAAGACCTCTCCTTCTCCCCCAGGGCTCCTGGTTTTCATTTCTAAGTCAGCGCAAAGAGTCCTTTTCTGTATTCATGGAATGCTGCGGCATAATGCTGACCTCTCTTGGAGTCGGAGATTCCATTTCGAAATGGTTGTGCGGCAGATTTCTATCACTTATTCACTGCGGGAACTTCATCCTTCCTTTCCTTTTGAAAACACTCAAGGCGGCTTTCAGCAGAAACAGGGAAATGCATTCAACAAGTAGACTTGAGTCCAAGGGCACCTTAGAAACCAACAAGATTTTCAGGGTGTAAACTTTTGAGAGTCAAAATTCTGAAAGCTGATACCCCAAAATCTTCTTGGTCTCGAAGGCACTACTGGACTCAAACCTAGCTGTATTACAGCAGACCAACAGGGCTGTTATCTGAAACATTAAGCCAGGAAACCTGTGGACAGGATGATGTGGTTGCAGTCAGGGCGCCAGCAGAGGCAGTCTCCTGGGACTGCCAACAGAATACTGGACCTGACGGGCCTTTGGTCTGATCCACCAGGGCTCCTCTTCTGTTCTTAATGATTCAGAAACAAGCTTGCCAACATCCAGGTCGTAGCTGGAGACCTCCTGCAATTACAACTGATCTCCAGTTAGCAGAGATCAGTTCCCCTGGAGGAAATGGCTGCTTTAGAAGGTTGGCTATGTGGTATTTTACCCAGCTGAAGTCTCTCCCGTCACCAAGCCCCACCCTCTACAGCCAAAATCTCCAGGAATTTCCCAACCCACAGCTAGTTAACCCTGTTCAAGAATCATAACGAGGACAGCCATGAATGCAACACACCAGCCAACCAGCCACCAAATCCATAACGTCCGTTGATAACAGCAGAAAACAGAGGGAGCATCATAAAAGATCTGAAGGATTCACGGCTGTTTGACAGGTTGAATGGCATGCAGTATCCTGTAAAACAGTAAATCACCGTGTATAGTTAAACAATATTTGTTAGTTTTTATATGCTATGTGTAGAATTCAGTTATTAACAAGATTACAACAATATCACTGCAGTATAAGATATAAAGTTTGCAGTACATACAAAGTAATACAGTTACTAGTTACAGAAACAATTAAGACAAACGACGAAGTTCTAGTACACTATCCGTTCGCGTGTCCTTCATCAGGTTTGTCATTCTGTCATTGTTTCTTCTCAAGCATGAAGTGCTGCAAGCTGCAATGGAGTGTAATATACTTAATAAACTAACCAAAAACATAAAGAATAATAATACAGAGGAGCATTTTACACTTTATAAACTCACCCATATTTCAAAATGCTAGTTCTTATACAAATTTTGATGTACGCTACCGCGCTTAGATTCTAGAAAAAAGCAGACAAGCACAATATGTATTTCACAATTCTCTGATAATAACACATACAAAAAAGACATCCAAAATAAAGAGAACATTTTGAAAATTACCAACCTGGTGACTGGGGAGCTCCTTTAGCAAGCTCTAATGTGACTGGATCTACAGCATATTGTAATTGGCTAAGCCTCCCTCAGTGTGGCACAATGTCTAAGTGGAGAATTTGTAGGCTACAACAGGTGTTATGTTTTAAGATGGCATGTTCTATCTTAAAGGTACCCTGACCGTTTAAAGAAAAGAACTCGAGTCTAATTCCTGATTCAATCCTAATGGAATCAGTGTGTGTAGCCTGAAGATAAATTCAGCTTCTCTTTGCAATAAAACATGGGATATATCCACTTGATTATAAGATTGTGATCTGTAATGAAACAATACCATAAACTTAAAGTCTTCTGGTTTGTGAGCTGCAGATTTGAAATGGGCAACCATTGGAGCAGACTCCACCTGGTTCCTAATACGAGATAAATGTTCCTGAATGCGAATTTTTATAGGTCTTGTACTTATTCCTATGTAAACCAATTTGCATAAACATACACAGGCATATATCACATTAGAAGTATTACAGTTACTGAAATGATTAATCTTCACTTGCTCTACACTAGTTGGATGCTAGAAAACAGAAACTTCAGTTGATAGTGCACAAACATTACAACTTTCCCCACATTTAAAGTGTCCCAATCTGACTGGAACTGTACTTTGTTGTCTACTCATATCAGAATGGACCAAAACATCTCCTAAATTTCTGGTTCTTCTAAAACCTATTAAAGGAGTCAAGGCGCACCCTGGAACCTCACTAAGTAAATGCCAATGTTTTAATATAATGGCTTTTATAGGTTTTGCTAAGAGATTATATTGAAAAGCACACTGAATGTGATTTATACCTGTTTTGGCTTTCTTCTGTACAGGGCCAGCCCGAGGTGTTACTGAGCCCTAGGCAAGGACAGCTTGTGGCGCCCGCACCCCCCAGGCAATGCCAACCTCCCGGTGGGGCCTGGAAACCAGGGGGGAGAGGAGGGCACTGCCATCACTCCTGCAGAGGAGCATCACCCAGAGACCTGGGGGGGGTGTCGAAGAGTTTTAATAGCCCTGTCCATCAGGGGGCTGTTTGGCCCACCGATGCCTGATTCGGAAAGCCACCTGTGGGATTCCCCCCAGGCCCCGCCGCAGCTGCTCCAGCCATTGAGGACATCCCGAGCACGGGATGGTGGGGCAAGGAGGAGGTGCCGCTGACAGGGTGAGCCCGTGCCAACATTGGCCAGAGCCGGGGGGCCGAGCGGCAAGACGGCATCTTGAAGGAGAGTGCAGCTCCCCAGCCCTCCTCTGCCGCCGCCGCCGCCAGTGCCCTGCAGGAGAGCCACCACCACCGGTCCCAGCGGTGGTGGCACAGAGGGTGGGGAAGGCAAGGAGGGGGGAGGCACAGTTCGGTGCCAGCCGGGCCCATAGCTAATGTGGGGGCCATGGGGCCTGGCCCCCTAGCTTTTCTTCCAGGCCCCCTCCCCCTGGACTGGCCCCAAAGTGAATTAATGTAATTAACTTTGATTTAATGAGCTCCATCACCCCTGGGGCCCCCTCCCCCCAAAAGCCCTAGCTACGGGGCTGGTGCCAGCTGCAGCCCGTGGGAAGGACATCCTGGGCTCGGGGCAGTGAGGCGAACCCGAGCCAACATCAGCTGGAGCCAGGGGGCCAAGCGGTGAGACGACACCCGGAGGGAGAGTGCAGCTCCCTGGCCCTCCTCCTCCTCTGCCACCTTCTCTGCCACTGCCGCTGCCACCGCTAGCGCCCTGCCGGAGAGCCATTGGTGGCAGTCCCAGCGGGGAGGGCATGGAGGGGGGAGGCACAGTTCAGCTCCAGCTGCGGCTCATGGGATGGACATCCTGGGCACGGGGTGGTGGGGGAAGCCCGCGCCAATGTTGGCCAGAGCCAGGGGGCTGAGCGGTGAGACAGCGCCGGAAGGGAGAGCGCAGCTCCCCGGCCCTTGTCCGCCACCACCAGCGCCCTGCAGGAGAGCCAGAGGTGGCGGGGGGCACAGAGGGGGAGGCACAGAGGGGGAGGCACAGTTTGGTGCCAGCACCCTGCAGGAGAGCAGCCTGGCGCCCTAAGGGCCAGCCCATGCTCTAGGCGAATGCCTAGTTCGCCTAGTGGGTGAGCCGGCCCTGGTTCTGTAATAAGGACATCCTATCTATTTTGCTAGCTCTAGAATAAGCAGAATAGACTATGTGTCCTGGGGACCGCCTGTCTAAGAATTGACCCAGCGTTTTCTTAGAGTCCTGTTCATAATCAGAGCGAAGAGTGGAATTTCTTTTAAGTCTCAATAATTGTCCATATGGTATATTATTACGTAATTGAGGTGAATGATAACAGTCATATTTTAAGAAGGAATTCTTATCAGAGTTCTTACAGAAAGTCTTAAAATATAATGTTCTATTTTCACTGATGGTGATGAGCACATCCAGAATGTTAATGTGATGATGGTGATGATGTTCAGTAAACTTAATAGTGGCATGCAAAGAATTTAGCCATACAAAAATTGTTGAAATTTCCTTTCGTCTCTAAAAAGACAGATGATATCATCAATATACCTTTTCCAAAAAAATATGTGGTCATAGGAGGGATTACATGACTGATCAAAAATGAACTTCTCTTCCCAATCTGTCATATATAAATTTGCCACACTGGGTGCTATGGGGCTGCCCATAGCCACACCACAGATTTGAAAATAAAAGGAATCTGCAAATCTAAAGTAGTTCTTCTCAAAAATCAGGTCAACAAGCGCCATTAAAAAATGAGTAGGAGGAGACTTAATAGTGCGTAAATCTAGATACATATTGTGCTTGTCTGCTTTTTTCTAGAATCTAAGCGCGGTAGCGTACATCAAAATTTGTATAAGAACTAGCATTTTGAAATATGGGTGAGTTTATAAAGTGTAAAATGCTCCCCTTTATTATTAGAGTCTTCTTTATGTTTTTGGTTAGTTTATTAAGTATATTACACTCCATTGCAGCTTGCAGCACTTCATGTTTGTGAAGAAACAATAACAGAATGACAAACCTGATGAAGGACACACAAACGGATAGTGTACTAGAACTCCGTCGTTTGTCTTAATTGTTTCTGTAACTAGTAACTGTATTACTTTGTATGTACTGCTAAGCTTTATATCTTATACTGCAGTGATATTGTTTTAATCTTGCTAATAATTGAATTCTACAGGGCTCTTTTTGTAGAAAAAGCCCAGCAGGAACTCATTAGCATAATAGGCCACACCCAACACCAGAAACTCGTTAGCATATTAGGCCACACACCCCTGACTGCACCGCTCATTAGCATATTAGGCCGCACCCCCATGTTACCAGAAGTGTGGTTATCCAGCCACTCCCAACTTTTGCTTGTTATTCCGTTTACCTTGTTTGTTGTCAAACCCAGGGCTTTTTTTGTAGCAGGAACTCCTTTGCATGTTAGGCCACACACCCCTAAAGTAGCCAGTCCTAATGGATTTCTGCTGTTGGGTGTGGCCTATTATGCTAATGAGTTCCTGCTGGGCATGGCCAACTTGGGAGCCAGCCGGAACTCCGTTCCTGTGCGTTCCTGCCCAAAAATAGCCCTGCACATAGCATATAAAACTAACAAATATTGTTTAACTATACACGGTGATTTACTGTTTTACTGGCTATTATACACCGTGGTCCTGTTTGTTGTAATTTTTTTTGGGGGGGTACACATGCTTTTTCACACAACCTGATTCAGTTCTCCCGCGCGCACACACACACACGCACACACACTTTCCTCAGTCCGCGCTGCACGACTTCTCCACTCAGCAGGCAACTATTTACACAGACAATCAAATCGGTCACAAACCATATAAATCAGTTGTCAATAAGTGCCGTGTCTTAGTAAAATCTTACCCTTTGGTGTTCATCTAAGTAGTCCCTAGTGATGCTAATGACTAAAGATTGGTTTGAATCAGCAGTGTCTTCTGCATGCACAGTTCTGCAAAAAAAAACAAAAAAACCTCTCGAATCAGCAGGTGTTTGTGGCTATTCAGCACAAACCAAACAGACTGGGGATCAACTCAAGTCTGAAGAACACCTTTGAATAAAATGAGTTCAACAGTCAAACACATTTGTTGCAAAATGGGTTGGGTTTTTTAGATTTAAAACAAATTGTGTGTGTGTGTGTCTGTGCGCGCCCATGCTTGGAAGTCATGGCAACCTCTGGTGACTCCTGCTGGGGCATGGAGGACGTTCAGAGAAGTGGCTTGATTCAGCCTGCCTCTACCTCCTGGCCCTGGTATTCTTTGGAGGTCTCCCATCCAAATACTTGCCTACTCATCTAGCCTCAGATGGTGGGGAACTGAAGCAAGGCCTCCAAAGATGACCAGTGTGAGCAGGTAGGTTCAAATGGGAGAAGGGGGTTCTTAAGGTTGCAGCATCCCTACTCAAGTGTGTGTTTAAATTACACTGGAAGATCTGAAAAGGTAGTTCATAACATGGGGGCAGTAGCAGAAGAGGCCCTGCTAAGATTTTTCACTAAATTAATATCTGATTGTGATGGTTCGTGGAGCAGGGCACCACAACTGACCTCAAATTGTGGCTGGTTCCTACAGGTACAGAACGCAGAGATGTAAAATAGGTTGAAAGCAATCTGGGAGCCAGAACAACTGATAAAAAACTGGGCTTACAAGTTCAGGCAGCATTAGAATCTGGGCCACCATTTTTTTCGATGCCAGCTGAAGTTCTCAGACTGTCTTCAGCTGCAGTCACACTGGCAGCTTGGCACGGTATGGTGGCAGCCAATGTTCCCTCTAAGCTGTGGAGTCTTGTGAGCAAAAATTCTACTTTGTGAGCTACTGGCATTAAAGTTGTGAGCGAGCAATTTGGCTGCTGCATAACTTAGTTTGCTCTGGAGCCATCTTTTCTGAGCTAAGACCAAATGTGTGAGCCTGAGGCTAAGAAAAGTGGGCTAGCTCACACTAACTCAGCTTAGAGGGAACACTGGTGGCACCTCTAATTGTACTGGTTTAAAGTTTTGCAGGGCATATCATCCAGACAAGCATGCACAGCTGCGGGTTACCCACACGGCCATCCTATGCTCAAGCATCCACATTCCTGCAGCACCTCAGCCATGGAGTGTGCTGCCCAGTTGTTGTTTTTTTAATGTTGGTGTGTGTGTGCGCGTGCGCATATGTTTGTGCATCTTCTTGGCCCCTCAGTTTTTGACTAGCAAGCTGCTGATGTGGATGTTAACACTGGCGATCTAGAACAGGAGACCTCATATCGGTGGTGAGGATCTGTGACTAAGCAATGAAGCACCAAAGACATTAAAATAACTACAGAGAGCCACACTGAACACAAATTAAAAACAAGCTTTATTAGAAAGAAAGCACATAGCATGTCAAAGCAAGGTAATTAGCAATCTAAATGTTATCTGGATTCTTTCCAAACACCAAAAAGGCTGCATGAGTTATACTGCACAGACAGAAGCAAGTATGGAGAAAAGCCTATGAGAGACAATGAGAACGAGAGAGAACGAGAGAGACAGAGAATGAGAACTAACTATCGGAGGATCCAGTAGTCCAACACCAATGGAAGGTTCCGATGTCCAGGCAACAAATATATTCAATAGGGAGTAGTTTTGCTAGGAGGTATCTTCTTAATTCCTCTTTTATGCCATTTCTCCCTGAAATCCAGCAATCTGTTTTGTCTCCTCTTGTTAGGAATCTGGAGCCTGCTTCCAATCATTTCCATTTTGATCAAAAGAGAAATCTGGAGAAAGGAGGGGCAGGAAGGGGGAGTCACACGGACACATCTGGCAAGCGTAGCACACCCATCGCCGACCCATAGCATCCGCCCCAAGATCCAGAGTTTAAAAAATACCCCTGAAAGCCTACTAGCAAACAGTTTGCTACGGGCCGTCGGCGGAATACCTACGTGTGATCGCTCAAGCGCACTCCTCTCACTGTGTTGACGCGTGCCGGAAACACACGCCGACAAACAAAACCCACAACAACTTGTTAGCCTTTGTGCTGTTTCATCGTCTGCCAAAGTGTGCATGCACATGAAAGTTCACACCTTGAATAAAACTTTGTTGGTCTTAAAGGTGTCATTGGACTCTAACTCTGTTCTACCTGGGGAAGGGTTCTGTCCCTAGTCATGTGGCACAAAGGTCAGCAGCTCGAGGACCAAATGGGAGGACCAAGTGGATGTTCAGAATGGGGTGACTTATGATACTAAAGAATATGAACTGGGGAACAGTACTAGAAGGAGATGAGGAATCCTAGTCTAAATTCAAACCTCAACAGAGTTGTGAATGGACTCAGATATGAGCACAGATCATAAATAAGGTAACTGGACAAGGTGGTAGAGGCCAAAGGCCCACTGATTTGGATTTGAAGTCCTTGACTAATGTTCTCAATGCTGTGTCCGGCTATGGTTGTTCCCTTTCAGGATCTTCTAGGGTTTCCAGATCCAGGTTGGGAAACTCCTGGAGATTTGGGGATATGGAGCCTGGGGAGGACAGGGACCTTAGTGGAGTACAATGCCACAGAGTTCACCTCCCACAGCATTCATTTATTCTAGGGGAACTGATCTCTGCCATCTGGAGATAAACTGTAATTCCAGAGGATCCCCAGGTCCTACCTGGAGGCTGGCATCCCTATCCAGAGGCTACTCATCCAGCCAAGATGGTTGAATCAGTGCAGGAAGGAAGAGGGAATCCTGAAGTGCCGCACAGCACCACCAGCTCCTGGACCACACCCTCCAAGATGGATCAGAACCCGCAGAGAATAGTGCCTAGGCAACCTTGAAGGATACCGGAATAGATGGTATCAGAGAGGTTTGTGAGACAGAGCAAACAGAAGAGAGAAAATAAGAGTTTGGATCTATACCCCGCCTTTCACTACCAGAAGGAGTCTCAGAGTGGCTTACAATCTCCTTTCCCTTCCCTTCCCCACAACAGACACCCTGCAAGGTAGGTGGGGCTGAGAGAGCTCTTTTGAGAACTGCCTGTGAAAGAAGAGCTCCGAAGGAACTTTCGACATGGGGGCTCCATCATCTAACCAGTGTAGATCAACAGTCAAGTGATCAAGATAGTTCTGTCATATATACAGGTTAGCACCCACATTGGAAGAGAGTCTCAATATTCATAGGATCATAGAATCACAGAGTTGGAAGGGGCCATACGGGTCATCTACTCCACCCCCCTGCTCAATGCAGGATCAGACTAGAGCACCCCTGACAGGTGTTTGTCCAGCCGCTGCTTAAAGTCTGCCAGTGATAAGTAGACATATGTTCCATCTCATCTAGAAATATCTGGAGCTGACAAGCTATAATTCAAACATTTTACCCTGTATTGGATATTGGCTGATTATTATTAAAATGTCTCAGATTTTTGTTTTGTTCGTAAAGATCTTACCAGAGCTCTTTTTAATTTTTTTTTTAATGTTTATTAAGGTCAAGTATAACTTATAACATGTACAATAACTGCAAAACAGTATACAAAAGTCCTGAGAGTCCAAAATTACAAACCAGCCAGTTAATCACCCCCAAAGTTTTCAACATACATCAACAGTTATAACATACTAACATAATAATTTAATATCAGGCTTTAGGCAATGATATATTTTGGTGGGGATTAAGGAATCATTAATAATCTGTTTCATCCACTACAGCAGAGTCATTTCCTGCGGGAGCGCACAGGAGCGGAGCTCCGGCAGTAAGGAGCCCAGGGGGTGGGCACACACAACAAGCCCTGCCCCCTGCTCCCAGCAGCCCTCAGTTGGGCCACGAGGAACAAGAAGAAGCCAGGTAAATTGCAGAGCCCCCCCTGGCCCGCCTTCAGGTACAAGCTCTCCCTCCTCTGTGAGGGCAGCGATCTGCACGCCCCCCCCCCAATAGCTAGCAATCCAAAACAGTCCAGTGGAGCCTGAGCGGTGGGTGTTGCCTTCTGACACACTTCTGGTGATGTCAGGGGGTGTGGCATATGCAAATAAGTTATGCTAATGAGCTCCTGTACCTCTTTTTCTA
>NW_015160354.1:54395-60414 GCF_001447785.1 Gekko japonicus
AATGCATCCGTCAAATGCAGTTCTAAATAAAAGTGTCTTCAGCTGCCTCCTCAAGATTGAGAGTGAGGGGGCCAGGTGCTCCTCCCTGGGGAGGTTTTCCCATAACTGTGGGGCTGCCACCAAAAAGGCTCTGTCTTGTATACCCACCAGATGAGTTTTGTGGGACAGTCAAGAGGGCCTCTCCCTGTGATCTTAATTCCTGGGCAGGAATATATGGGAGAAGAGGGTCTTTCAGATACCCCAGTGCCAAGCCATGTATTGGAACGGAATATCAAGAACGTGAAGCATTTGTTTAATATTGGCTCTCAGGTGGGGTTCCACCGGTTCCTTCTCCCATCCCAGCCAATGGCTGTACATTTGTAAAAATGTCTTGCAGCCCTGCTCAGCAGGAGGGGGCTAAATTCACATATCAGAAATAAAGGCCACTCATGAGAATGATCCAGGAGCTCCCACCGCAAGTGCCTAACCCTATGCGCACGGAGCTTCCTTTCCCCTACCATAACATGAAAACAAGCAGCACATTCAAAGGCCCTTTCTACACTGTCAGCTTGCTCCGGAGAATCCAAGGAGTCAAACCTTAAGGGCTGACTTCTTTGCAGTCACACGCATCCCCTCTGCACTGGTACTTGTGTATTCTGTATGCATTCTGCATCTACAAGCAAAATGCGCATGTTTTGCCTAATTAAGGCCCCAGTCACACGGACCAGATAACACAGGGGGGAGGCGTGACTTTTCACGCTGGCGGCGTGGCTTTTCGCGCTGACGCAATTTAACGCGCTAGAATGCGATCCAATGCTGCAGCAGCAAATTGGGGTTTTGTTTGTCGGCATGTGTTCCCAGCAGGCCTCAACACAGCGAGAGGAGAGCGATTGAGTGATCACACTAGGTATTTTGTCGATGGCCCATAGCAAACCGTTTGCTAGTAGGCTTTCCCAGGTATTTTTTAACTCCGGATCTTCGGGCGGATGCTACGGGTCGGTGATGGGTGTGCTACGCTTGCCAGATGTGTCCTTGTGATCAGGCCTGTATACTCCGCCCGACATTCATGCCTGCATGTGACCAGGGCCTAATATAAATTCAAAAAGAGACCAGTTTTACTGGAAAATCCCAGGGGGAAGAGATCTGCCGCTGCACAGGAGATCTTGGCAGGATACACACACACCCCAACCCACCTGTGGCTTCAGGAGGCAGCAGGGTGGTGGTGCCGAGTGCGGGGCCAGCCAGCTCAGAGGCAGCCGGCCCCATTGTGCACGTACAGCATTAAAAAAAACCCCATCAATAAAGCTATTAATGAGGGAGGGGAGACCTGAAGAGGATCCTAGTTGAACATTGCTAGTGTTTTCCTCTGATGGAGCAGGAGAACACAGAGAATAGGACACTGTACCTTTAAGAGAAAAGGAAAGCAGGAAGTCACACTGATGCCCTAAGAATGCAGACAAACACATCTCACAGTTCATTAAAAAAAAATTCACCAGTGATCAGAGTTTAATGATAAACTCATTCCTGAGTTAAAACACCATTAATCTCATCCCTGAGTTTAAAAAAAAGTAAAAGACTTTCCTTTTCTTGCAAAATGTACCTGCTCACCACAAGACTTGAACCCACAACCAGTGTTCCCCCTAAGTTGAGTTAGTGTGAGCTAGCTCACAGTTTTCTATCTTTCGTCTCACACATTTTTGTCTCAGCTAAGGAAGGATGGCTCCAGAGCAAACTGATTTATGCAGTAGCCAAATCACCTGCTCGCAACTTGAATGCCAGTGACTCACAAAGTATAATTTTTGCTCACAGGACTCCACAGCTTAGAGGGAGCATTGCCCACAACCCCTGTATGATAAGCACAATGCTTAACTCACTGAGCCAACTAGCTACTTTGTACAAGGTGAAGAGAAAGGCAGACTCAACACCTCCCTCCCTCATTCCATTATTCTGTGAAAAGAAAGGAAGGGGGAAATCCAAGCCCACAGAGACACTTTCAGGATCAGGGAATCCCCTAGTCCTTTAAGCATTACTGATTTCTTCTTATGCTCTCTCTGGCTTTTTAAAAGTCTGCCTAAATGGGAGGCCACATCCTCTTTTGTCCTTGGGGAAGGAGGGAAAGAAAACAGAACAGAAACAGGGGCGGGGGGGATGGATGGAGATCAATGAAGCTGCATCAAGTAGCCTGCTTATTGTTCACTGTGAATCAGTAGCAGAGAGAGCAAAATGTCCAGTGCAAAACCACATCCAGATGACCCAGGGCAACACCATGGTGACTGCGGGGTCAGCCCTGAATGGCCATAAAACAATGCAGAAGGTCCCAAGTACACCGATGCACAAGGAGAGTGGGAGCAGCATTCAGTGTAGAGGGATATTTACGTTCTGACGTCGCTGTGGTAAAACTGCAAGGGGGAAAAAATGAGTGCACAATCTCACAAAGATGAGAAGAGGGAAGTTGGCAGTCAGAGTAGAAAGACAGAAGCCCTGTGTCGGCCCCTGGGCCCAGAACCTGGTACAGGTTCTGAATGACAGAATGCAGCTCTTTCCATCAAGTAAGAGCCGAGTTATGGGCTTCGGATTTTTGGTGGCACGATGGCGGACACAACCCTGGTGAGATCCCAGGGGTGTGATCTGAACACCAGTGGCTAGGAGGGGGGGGTGACTGTTTGCTACCCCCCCCAGAGCCCTTTGGGATAAGGCTTCTAGCCAGGGGGCTTTTGAGGGATTGCCTCTTCAACCAGCTCGATGCCAGGGAATTGAGGCTTCCCTCTGCCCCGAAGGTCCTATTGCTGTGCGGCCGCATGGCAAAAGAGTCACTGACCGAGACAAATGCGTGAAGATCGGGTGATTTACACGTACCTTAAGCGGCTCATAAGACCAACGATGAACTGTGAGTTGAGTTGAAAGCAGAACACTGAACTTTGGCGAGAAAGCCCCTCTGTTGTAAGCAAGCGTGGAGGGGTGGGGGACTCCCAGATGCGAAATCCAAACAGAGCATTTAAAAAGAGGGTGCTGGATGTAAAAGCCATAGAACTGATTTAAGAAACACACAAAAATGCACCAAAGCATTTTAGTGGAAAACAGAGACTTTGGCAAACTTTCTGAAAAGTAAACAATCCTCAAAAATGGCGATGCGGAAAGCCTCCTCCTGGAAGTAGAAACCCATGATTGGAAGTTACCAGCAAGCTTTCACAGCTATTATAGCTGACTCTTTGCGCCATCTGCTGGACCAGGTGACTAACATCAATCAGCAACTGACTACTTTGAACCAGAACTTTGATGCACAACAACTGGAACTAAACAAAACTAAAAAATTATCAGAACAAACAGCAGAAACACTGAAGGAAATTAATGCCAAATATAAAAAGATGAAGAAGCGTGTACTGGAGTTGGAAAAGAAAAGAATTTCCGATGAATCTCAGCTGCTGCAATTACAAATAGAAAAAGCAAGTTTTATCCTGAGATTCCAGGGGGTTCCTGAAACAAAAGGAGAGAATCTAAAACAAGTGCTGGCTGATCTAATCGCACCAGTTGCAGATTTGAAAATGGAATATCTTCAAAGCGAAATGAATGTGATCTACAGATCATATTTGGAATATATTAAGAAAAATAATCTGCCTGGAGAAATAGTGGTTAGATTCTCAAAAAGACATGTGAGGGACCAAATCTTGAAAGCAACAACAGGAACACCCCTGAAAATCAATGGAAATACCATCCGGATTTTAAAAGACATTCCATTTGAAATCAGAAAGAAGAGGAAGAAATTCAAAGACTTGGCCCTGTTTTTACAAACAAACAATATACAGTACAAATGGTTGATTCCCAAAGGCCTACTCTTCAAAATAAATGATAAAAAAGAAAGAATTGACTCTGTTAAGAAAGCAAATAAGTTTTTGAAGCAGGAACTGGAAAGGTCCGGAGAAGACAACAAAGAAGATGACCAAGATAAATAAAGTGGTGAAGAAGCTTCTTCAACTACTGAGGAGGACTCTGAGTCGGATTTGGGGGCTGTGTGGCCCCCAAGAGAGACTATGGTTTGAGGAAAAGAAATGCCAAGACATGAGATGCTGAGGAACTCTGAATTCCACTTTCAAGAAGCTGTACTTTCCCCCCTAAATTTGATGCTTTTGTGATGGTCTTAATCAGTAACTAATATCGGGTTTTGGGGGATAGTGGCTAGATTTAAACGTTCAAGTTCATTGTAATATTAATAGACTAGATTAACACTGTATAAGCTTATGTAATGATCTTCACTACTTGGGTTTTTAGTGGTTAACTTTCCTTTCTCTTGTAGATATTAGACTCCCTATCCTAATTTTCTTTGTAGTTTATAGAAATGCAATTTTAAAAAATCCCCTTCGGGGGACCAAAAGAAAAAGTAACAGCCGAGTTATGTCAGCCCCACAGGGTTTTCAAGGCAAGAGATGTTCACAGGTGGTTTGCCATTGCCTGCCTCTGCGCAGCAACCCCAGACTTGCTTGGAAGTCTCCCATCCAAGGATTAAGCAGGGCCAACCCTGCTTCAGTTATGAGATCTGATGAGGTTGGGCAAGCCTGGGCTTTCTAGGTCAGGGCTTGTACTTCTAACAGATTGTTACGTTACATTGCAGGCACTTTTTTTTTTTGGACCTCCACAACTGATAATGTGCCTCCCTCGCTTCAACTTCACTTGCTCTTCACAGCCAGGACTCTTTTGTTTTCTCCTCTAAGCCATATAGGCCTGCAGCTTAGGGAAATGATCAATTTCATTTCTTGTTCCTAGGCTCCAGGTTTCCGTCTCCCAAAATTAATACACTAACCATTCGATCCTGCACCGAGTCCCACTGTCGTATGTCCGTGAATGTCAATGGGCTTGGAAGGGTGTAAGTCTGCTTATGATTGCTGGGTAAGAAAGCTCACTTGGTGTACTGAAGATGAAACTGACCGAGCTTTCTTAGCTCCCGAAATCCTTTATCAATTTCATCTTCAGTACCGGGGTATTAGTTTTTGGAGGAGCACAGCTCTAAGCTTGGCAGTCTGAAACGGAGCTGACCAAGGCTTTCTCTGCCATTGAGGCGAGCATCTTCAGGACACAGACATTTTAAAAAGAGAAGGGGGGAAGCCTGGCTCATGCCCACTAGGAAGAGACAATCTGTTGTGTAAGTTGATTTCATAATTATTTTTTTTGCCTTTGGTGGTAAGATGGATCCTATGGAGGGGACAGCTGTGCCAAAGCCGTGCAAGAATAATAGAATCATAGAATGTTAGAGTTGGAAGGGACCTTGCAGGTCATCTAGTCCAACCCCCTGCACTGCCCTACATACCTACAACATACCCGAAAGATGGTCGTCCAGCCTCCGCTTGAAAACGTCCAGTGAAGGAGCATCCACCACCTCCTGAGGCAGACTGTTCCACTGCTCAGCCACTCTTACAGTTAGGAAGTTTCTCCTGATATTTAGCCAGTAACGACTCCCTTGTAATTTCCACCCATTAGATCTAGTCTTGCAATCCAGAGCAAGAGAGAATAGATCCGCTCCATCTTTTCCATGACAGCCCTTCAAATACTTGAAAACTGCAATCATGTCCCCTCTAAGCCTTCTCTTTCCCAGGCTAAACAGACCCAACTCTTTCAGCTTTTCCTCATAAGACTTGGATTCCAACCCTCTCACCATCTTGGTTGCCCTCTTCTGGACACGCTTGAGCTTGTCAACATCCTTCCTACAATGTGTTGCCCAAAACTGGACACAGTACTCCAGGTGAGGCCTGACCATAGCAGAATAGAGCAGAACTACCACCTCCCATGATCTGGACACAATGCTTCTGTTAATGCATCCTAAGATTGAAGGCTCATGTTTAGCTTGTGATCAACCAGAACACCCAGATCCCTTTCACATGTGCAGCTGTCAAGCCAAGTCCCTCCCATTCTATATCTGTGCCTTTGATTTTTTTGTACCTACGTGTAGGACTTTGCACTTATCTCTATTGAAATTCATTTTATTTGTCTCAGCCCACTGTTCTAGCCTATCTAGATCATTTTGAATCCTGACTCTGTCTTCTTTAGAATT
>NW_015160354.1:61068-83229 GCF_001447785.1 Gekko japonicus
GATTGTGCCTTAAGCACTTCATTTTTCAGCATCACCCATCCTTCCTGTGCGGATTTCCCCCTCAGCATTTCCAGCCTAATATTTCTCTGAGTTTTTTGAAATTTATTTTTATTTTTATTTACTGCATTATACCACACCTTTCTCCATGGTGGGCATCCAAGGTGCCTTACATAATTCTCCTCTCTTCCATTTTATCTTCACGACAACCCTGTGAGGTCAGTTAGGCTGAGAGTATGTGACGGGCCCAAGGTCACCCAGCAAGTTTCCATGGCAGAATGGGGATTCGAACCTGGTTTTCCCAGATCTTAGTCCAACACTTTAACAACTACACCATGCCCAAGCCCAAATTATTCTTTGTCCACATAGTTTACTTGCCTCCAGTGTTCCCTCTAAGCTGAGCTAATGTGAGCTAGCTCACAACTTTTTAGCCTCTGGCTCGCATATTTTTGTCTTAGCTCAGGAAGGATGGCTCCAGAGCAAACTAATTTATGCAGTAGCCAAATCGCTCACTTGCAACTTTAATGCCAGTAGCTCACAAAGTCTGAGTTTTTTGAAATTTATTTTTATTTTTATTTACTGCATTATACCACACCTTTCTCCATGGTGGGCATCCAAGGTGCCTTACATAATTCTCCTCTCTTCCATTTTATCTTCACGACAACCCTGTGAGGTCAGTTAGGCTGAGAGTATGTGACGGGCCCAAGGTCACCCAGCAAGTTTCCATGGCAGAATGGGGATTCGAACCTGGTTTTCCCAGATCTTAGTCCAACACTTTAACAACTACACCATGCCCAAGCCCAAATTATTCTTTGTCCACATAGTTTACTTGCCTCCAGTGTTCCCTCTAAGCTGAGCTAATGTGAGCTAGCTCACAACTTTTTAGCCTCTGGCTCGCATATTTTTGTCTTAGCTCAGGAAGGATGGCTCCAGAGCAAACCAATTTACGCAAATCATCTGCTCACAACTTTAATGCCAGTAGCTCAGAAAGCAGAATTTTTGCTCACAGGACTCCACAGCTTAGAGGGAGCATTGCTTGCCTCCCCTATTATCAAACACCAGACCAAGAATTTATGAGGGAGTGAGAGACCCCTCACATCTGTAAGCCAATCACTGAGAAATGTGTATGTTTTATGTACTTAAAGAGTGTGGCCAAGAGCTGATGGAGAGGGGAGGCCATGGCAGCAGATTCCTGTGGGGACACAGAAAAGTGGTTCAAAAACATGCATGGGCATGGACTCAACAAGAATGTGGAGTACTATTCTTTGGCAAACTACAACAACTGATAGATCAAGATGGGTAACCTTCCAGGACACTCACCTAAGCAGCAGTTCTCTTACAAGGGAATTTGAAAGGGAGATTTGGAAGTTAGACTGCTGAACTGCAACTGATAATGAAGTTCAAGACAATGCATCCTCCTGAACTGAATCAAAACCTAGGTTTCCTGTCTCATCACCAATGCTGATTTCTCCACGCCTACTATCCATCGACATATCACACCTAATCCGATCACACCTACTATTGTCATTCACCTGCTATTGCCATTCAGCATCTGAAATCACTCCACTCTCCAAAATATAAGAACAGATGAACTCACATTCTAGCTGTATCTGAAGAAGTGGGCAGTGACTTGCAAAAACTCATACCCTGCCATGAATTTTGTTAATCTTTAAGGTGCTACTGGACTCTTTCTCTTCTCTACTGCAACAACTGGTTATGACAGACAAGAGGGCTTTGGACACAAGATCACTTCTGCTTCCCTTCAGGATATTTTCAGTCCTTGTTTAAAGCTCCAAGTGATATGTATTGCCCCACACATCAGCAGAGTGGAGGGACAGGCATTCAGAGAGAAGTGAGACTCACTTGCATAATCCAAAGCCATGGCTTCCATTTAACATTTCCAGTCCCCGCGGGAAGATATAAAAGTCTACAATGCGCCATCGATCAAGGCTTTAAAATTACTCATATCTTTTTAATATATAACACAAGGGCATATTGTATTAGGTTGTAGAAATAGGATCCATCAATCCCCAAAAGTCCAACATGTTGGATCCAACATATTTCTCCCAAAGAAACAATCCCTCTCTGCTTATCCTTCATTTCTAGGAAGAGGTCTTTATTCGCTGACATACCATATGTGCTCTTTTGCCAACTCTGAACAATAAATAGGTTCCTTCCACGAGGTTTTAACAGCCTCCAGAGGAAATCACTTGTAGGCAGCATTAATGCAAACTGGAGGTGATGGATGTAAAAGAAGTGCATTAATATTCAAGCAAAGTGCACTGTGTGTCTCAAAGAGCGTGGAGAAAGGAGTCAAGCAGATGTGCTTCCTTCTCTTTGCCCATGTTTGAAACCAAAGAATGAAGTCTTTCTTCTCTCTTTGCTAAACTCCCAGTCACCAAACACTGCAAATGCAGCACTGAACTCGGTCTGTCAAAGATGCAAAGTAGGCTTTTGGAGCAATGCTACAAGCCAGGAAATCCCTGCTGTACGTTTCATAAACTCACTAAGATACATGAATATGGTTTATTTCCCCAAGTTTACACATACATGTGAAGCCACCTTATACTGCACCCAACCACTGGTCCATCAAGGTCAGTGTTGTCTACACAGATTGCCCGCTGCTCTCTGGGGGCTCAGGTAGAGATCTTTCACATCACCTATTTCTGGATCCTTTTAACTAGAGATGCTGGGGATTGAGCCTGGGGCATTCCGCATGCCAAGAAGATGCTCTGCTATTGAGCCATGGCCTCTCCACTTTAGCAGAACACACACCCCTGCCTCTATCCACTTAAGCAAGTCTAGTCTTACTGAAGTCAATAGGCTAGAAAGCACTAAAGGCATTCATTTCAGCAGCTTGTGGAAGGTGCAAGCCAAAGAAAGCTGAAATCACATCGTAACCCCATGAGGGAAGTAAGGGTCAGATTTTACCCAACACTAAGCAGAAGGTATTATGATCGAAGGCCCATTCAAGCACATGACTCCCAGATCTAAGGCCCACACTGATCAATACACCCGACTGGCTCTGTAGACCTGTTACTCCCTCTTTCCAGATCGCAAAATGACTTCAAGACCAAAGAGAGATTTTCATATGGGTTTCAGTTCAGCACGCATGGAAAAGGGGCACGAGGCCGTTCAAGCAGATAATGGTTTGCCATGGTTAGTGGCATTTGCAGATTGTAATTGGCATTGCAGGCGGCAGGTGTGGTGTGCATGTGGGTATCTATTTTTAAGGCAACACACACCTCTGAAGCATCCTCTTGGCAGCAGCCAGAATTTTAGTCACCGGTAAATAGCACAAACAATTACTACCAAGGGAGTAATTCTACACAGGGAGAGGAACACAGATCTTTTCTTAGAACTAACCTCTAATCATGAAGCCACGTGCTAGGCTTTGAGTTCTCTGAAACTTTTCCTTCAGGACAGATATTAAGCAGAAAAACTCAACACATGCATAAAGGGAGGGAAGAGAGAGATGTGGGTTAAGATGAAAGCCGCTAGGCCAAACGACCCATGGCATCTGCCACATGATTGCACCTGTAGACATATGACCAATGTTCCCTCTAAGCTGACTTAGTGTGAGCTAGCTCATAGGTTTTTAGCCTCCGGCTCACACATTTTTGTCTTAGCTCAGGAAGGATGGCTCCAGAGCAAATAATTCATGCAGTAGCCAAATCACTCGCTCACAACTTTAATGCCAGTAGCTCACAAAGGAGAATTTTTGCTCACAGGACGCCACAGCTTAGAGGGAACATTGCATATGACAGATGCAGATTCCCAGTGGGAACACAGTTTAGAAGGGAGACTGACTCTGGACGGCCCAGGCTAGCTCATCCTCGTCAGATCCTGGAACCCAAGCAGGGTCAGTCCTGGTCAGTGCTTGGACGGGAGGCCACCGAGGAAGACCAGGGCTGCTACACGGGGGCAGGCAACGGCCAACCACCTCTGCTCATCTCTCCCCTTGAACACCCCATGCGGTGAAACTTCACTGGGTCAACAGGAGTCTGCAGGGATTCAGCAGCACCCTTTACCTGATTGCCCTGACCTAGATGGCCCAAGCTAGCCCAGCCTCCTCAGATCCCCACAGCTAAACGGCGTTGGCCCGTGTTAGTACTTGGATGGGAGGCCACCAGGCAAGTCCATGGTTGCTCCACAGAGGCAGGCAAGGGCAAACCACCTCTTTTTGTCTCCTGATCTGGATGGCCCAGGCTAGCCCAGCCTCGTCAGAGCTCCACAGCTAAGCAGGGGTGGCCCTGGTTAGTAATTGGATGGGAGACTTTGATTCTGTATGGCTGATAAGCACAAAAGCTCAAAACATGCATAAAGGGAGGGAATTCCTGACGGCCATTCCTGATACTTTGTCAGGGTCCTTAGTCGATCACACCACACCGGGCTTCATAAGAAGATAACTGTTTATTGATGAGTCCCATACTAAAGAACACGTGTACAGCTTGTGTCAGGAATGGCCATCAATACTAGGGCCTCTGGCTTATACCAAAATCAAACGTCTCCCCCCCCCCATGTAAGCATAAGCCAATGGATACATCTCTCGCACATGGGCAAAGCAAGTGGGCAAAGCAAAAAAGCCGTAAACTTTCCCAGCTGAGTAAACTGCAGCTGGAGCATCTACAAGGTCAGGCATAAGATAGCAAACAGTTGGTGAGCCGGAGAGAGCTGAGACAGAAAAAATGAGGGCACCCCTCCACATTCCAGAGCTATGACAGGGCTACCTGACAAGATGCTACACAGAGGCAGACAAGGGCAAACCACCTCTGAACGTCCCTTGCCTTGAAAACTTTATAGGGCCACCATAAGTTGGCTGCTACTTGATGACACTTTCCACTACCACTGATTCTGGTCTGGACTGCAGCATGGTGGGAGGAGGGGCTCCTGCCTTCCCACCTGTGCCGTTTTCCTGAGCTGAAACAGCCTGGGGGTGTTATTTGCCCCACCCCAGGGACTGGATGTGTACTGAGTGCTTGCATGTGCAGCTCCCAGTGAGGCATATAACACCTCCAGTGCCATTGGAGGTCAGAAAAATGGCACAGGGAGGGGAAGGCAGGGACCTCTTCATCTCCCACACCATGTTTTTGACCAAAATTGGGCCCCTGGGGCACTTCCAAATTGAGTTCCCATGGGACGGAGAGTGGAAGGCAGGGACCCCTTCTTACCCACAGCATGGTCCCTGTAACGAAATGGCTGCCAGGCAGAGGCAGCTGTACCTTAAAATGGCTGCCAGTCGGGTAGTCCTCTGGAGGGGGGAGGTACTCCATAGGGAACAATGGAGCTGCCATATCTCCCTGCCTACATTTCCCAGCAGCTTTGGGGGGAAAGTGTGGAAAAGTATGGACCCACCCCAGGGGTGAAGCCAGCCAGATAAAGGCTTTGGCCCTCTAGGGAGGCTTTAGTCTCTGCTTGAGAGTCGCCGTTTGCCTTGGACGAGAGCGTCAAGGGGCGGTGTACAGGTGGGACTCCTGTTACCTCAAACTCCATGGGCAATCCAGGCCACTATAAATCGTGGTGGAGAGCCAGGAGGGTAGCAGTACAGGTGACCAGTCCTGAGGAGGGCTGGCGTTTCTCTCCAATAATGAGGAGGGGGAAAGTAAATCCTGTCCTGAGGCCACAAGCTCCAGAGGTAGAGTGGGTGTGTGTAGGGACAGAGGAATTGTGTTTTGAACCTGTTTATTTTTCTGTGCCCTGTAGTTCAAATAAACCTTCTTTTTAAGTTATAAGACCTGGTAGTGCCTTAACCACATAGTCCTCCCCACTCAGCATGTTACCAGAGGCAAAGGGAGGCCAGGGAACCCAAACGGGCCCAAATCAGAAGGGTTGCCAACTCTCCAGGGGGTGCCCAAAGATTGAGGTACCCACTTTCCTGGGTTGGGGAATCAGCCAGAGAGGTCTCACTGTCCCTCTAGGAAGGCAGTGTGAATCCAGTCAGTGGTAGCAGCGAGCGAGGCAGGGTGGGCTGGTGAAAACAGGGGCTTGCGTGCCAGCGAATGGCTATTCAGCCTCTCAGGGCTGAGGGCGGGTCCCCGTTCCGTCACAGTCCCAAACAGAATCAGGGCCCTGCAGTGCTTCTAAACTGAGTTCCCATGGGAACTTGCAGCTGATGTCCACAGAGATCGCAGAGCGCGCATATTGTGTACCTCCTCACAGTCATGAGATGGAATGTAAGTGAAGTCTTGTAGGCTCCATTATGTTTGTCCTGTCTAGTGGAGAGAGAAAAAAGATCTCTGGCTGCAGCTAGGCATGCTGGGACAAGAACAATTTATTAATTGCTTCTGGTGAACTCAAAGGCTTGCTCACTACTTTGGGGGCTGCCCCTAAAGAAGGTATTACCTTATTATCCCAGTGTGAACTTTTTCTAATGGACTGAATTGGCTCATTTGTGGTTTTCTAAAAGCTGTGCAGAACTTGGAAAGTCACCAAAATGTTACTGTTAAAGGTGGGTAGAGGAGCTCTAAAATGTTTTCAAATTCCATTGTTATCTTCCAGGCTGGGGAAAAAAGCACAGGTGATATAATTGTGGTCCATGAATGCAGCCGATTCTCAGTTTTGAGACTGGCTTATAAAACTGTGAACACGATACATGCATTTTACGTTTTTGAATATCACTCTCTCTTTTTTTTAATTATAAGTGGAGCCAAACTATTCCCTTTGAGCTTTTATGGCTCTCGCTTGGCTCTTCTCAAGCCTCTTCTTATGTCATATCGACACAACAGGTGCCCCAAAGGAAAAGCATTATGAGACGGATGCAGGAAGCTTCCCCTGTGGTTGAGCTCCCAAGACCGGTGAAATTAAAAGCCCTGAAGTTTCGGTACAAGGCCTTCCATTTAGAAAATGTCAGCCTAGCAGTGTTTACCTGCCAGTGTCGTTGAACTCCCAATTCGATACCGAAGAGAACTTTTTTTTTTTGGAGAGCCAGGGGTTAATCCGGTCAGCCAGCCAAGCCAGGGAAGAGAAGCCGATTCCCCGATGCCACTGCTAGAGAAATTAATCCTGGGGCTGAGCATCTGGATCCCTCAACTGCCAATCTTGCCCCAGCAGTCTGCTTCATGGCTGGGCCAGATTAAACAAGACTGATGAGCAGGACGCAGGTTCTGCAACATTGGTGACGGGGGGGGGGGAACCTTCCAACCAGATGAGTTTTACCACTGTGTAAGCTGTCCTAACGTTCTTTAAAGCAGCCAGCTGCTAAAGCTGTGTCAAAGATTCATTTTTTCCAGAATTCAGAGGTCTGGGGGGAAAGGTTTAGACAGTCCTATCAAGGGACTGCCTGTTGCTAATGTACACTGCTTAGCACGGGGCTTAAAAGATACTTCGCTCCAAGATTCTTGCCAAATTGCCTGACACTTATGCGACCTGCATCCTCCAATGAAGTTCGAACGCCTGAATTCCAATTTGAATTTCAGTTCCTGCAAAATCCAGCAATATCTTGCAGCACAGAGATTGGCGGAGCCCTTGGATTTGATTTGGAGCATAAGAATTAAGGGTGGGCAAGGTTTAAGGGCCTCCCCGCAGTCTCATTTGCCTTCCTTGTATGTTCCTGTTGTTTAGGGGAGGGGGTATTCTGCTCCACATGTGTTTTGCTCTGTCTAGTGGTTGACTTGATATTACACTGCCTTATGTCACTTGTCAGGGATGAACACTGCACTGAACAGGGGGCTGGAATAGAAGGCCTGTATGGCCCCTTCCAACTCTATGATTCTATGCCCAGCTTTAAAAATAAAACATAGTTGCACTTACCTGTAACTGATGTTCGTTGTGTGGTCTTCTGTGCAGGCACACATGGAACTGCACACAGATAGGCCTGCCAAGGAGAGAACTCTGCAAATCTCTAGAAAGCTCTAGGCTGCGAGAGTGCTCCCCCACAGAGCCAACTTTTCTTGCCCAAACTGGCCCCATGACTGGCGAGTGGGAACCATCTTCTCTCAGTCTTGTCAGCTATGCTGCCATGATGTTTATGGGCAAGAGTGCAGCTGCTTGACCTGTGTACCAACTGATGCTGCATTCCTTTTCCTTGCTTATCTATGACCTTGCTAGCTAGCTGCCTGTGTAGTGTCTTCCCATCTATTACCAGCTGGATAAGTTTCGATTCCCAGCTTTGGCTGTAACGGCCTGGGGCCCCATTCTCCCGCGCGTGGGAGTCAGTCCGATTGGCCTAGGAGTGGGTGTGTGTGTGTACAAATACCCTATATCCCTTTATGCTTGTAGGAAAGTGGCCATTCCTAACAGTGACCATGTTACTGCCTCCATAGCTCTTGCAATAAAGTATAACCGTATGTTAAGTGTGTACTCCTTTGTTTGGCTGTGGAACCTACCGAAAAAAGAAGAAACTGTGAGATAATTGCGCTAGAGAATATTTAAATAACGATCACAGCTGCTAAACCGTTTTTGTGCCCTGAGAAACATATGAGCAAGGAATTGCCCTAAAGGAACTCTTTTGAATGGTCTCGGTCAAATAATAAGCATCTCCTGACATCCACTGTGTGTATAGAAAGTGTTCAGAGGGAGAGGTGGGGATGGGGGGAAACACAGGTAGGACGATGTCCTGCGACAGGTGGAATTCCGAGACTCTTTCGGGAAGGACAGCCATACTAGGCCTCAAGACTACCTTATTGCTCTGGAACGTGAGGAGGGGGGGTCACATCTAAGGGCACCCAACTCACTGACCCTGCAGGCAGATATCATGCCAACTAAAAATGCTGTCCTGTATACTGTCCTGAACTTATTTCTCAAGTTCACAAATTGAGGAAGCACCCAAAATCATCCTTGGAATCACTCTCTACAAAAAAAGTACCCCCTCCTCCCCCCCAAAAACTCCAGCTCCTTCAGCTTCACAAGCAGTTTTCGGTTTCCAAAGGTCTGCAGGGGGGGGGGACAACAACAACAGCTTTGCAAAGCTTGATAAAGCTTGCCAGAGACAGAACTCTATGCTTTTCCTCTGGAAAACCTTCCCACAGAGAAAGCTGTTGCTCTAACAGGGCCAGCAGACCTCTGGAAATGAGGGCACCACTCAAAGACGGCACGGTGTGCCAACATCAATGGGCTTCAAAGACAAATTATATCCCAGAGCCAGTGTGGTGCAGCAGTTAAAAGAGCTGGATGAGTATTGGGGAGACCCAGGTTCGAATCCCCACTTGTGCCATGGAAGCTCACCAAGTGACCTTGAGCCAGTCACACTCTCTCAGCCTAACCTACCTCACAGGGGTCCCCAACCTTTTTGAGCCTGCAGGCACCTTCAGAATTCTACTATAGGGTGGTGGGTGTGATCACAAAATGGCCACCATGGGATACAGAGCCAGCCATGAGATATTAGGAAGTGAGGGTATGTATATATCTAATAACAGCACTTTAACTTTCCAGGCAGAAACGGCACTTTCTAAAATGAATATATTGTTTTAAAATATTGCCTTTCTAAGGCCCCGGTCACACGGGCCGGATATCGCGGGGAAGAGGCGTGGCTAATTGCCCCGGCACAGTTTGATCCGTGATTACGCAATCCGACGCGCCGGCGGCACACCACGGGTCCTTCCTTCGGCGCTGGCAAGTAAACAAGGGTGACGATCACACGACAATCCTGCAGCGCGGCAAAGAAGCGGCGCGGCGCGATCACACAAGCAATGGCTAGGCGCCGCTGCCGTGACAAACGGGGTCATTTAATTTTTTTTTTAAAGCCGCAACGGCACTTTCACTTTCCTCTTTGTGTGCATGCGACATTGAGTGCTTGTGCGCATCTTGTGGAGACTTGGGGGGGGGGAAACCTGTTTGCGAAGGGACATGGCCAGGCACCGGATGCCACCACCGGAAACGCGATCAGATGCCAGCCCTTGCCCTGCGGTTTCCGGAAACTAGTACCTCGGAGGTACTAGTTTTTAACTCCGCATCTTCGGCGGGAAGCCTCGGGTTCGCCACAGGAGCTCTACGCTTCCCAGATGTGGCGGTGTGATCGCACCTGGAAAATCCGCCTATTTTCCGTCTCTGTAGTGTGGCTAATCCTCCGTGTGACCGGAGCTAAAAATATTTACTTGCACATTTACCAAGTAGACTTATTGAGTTAGGATCTGCCAAGAACTGCCTTCATTTTCCAGGTGTCTGACCCGCCTATCCACTTTAGATGAGCTGAGCAAAAGCCATATCTGGCCCTTCACCACTTTGTAAAAACACTTGATAGGCCCCTGAAAGGTGGGTGCCCTGGTGCCCACTGGCTCCATGTTGGGGACTCCTGCCAGGGAGTATGTAGTAATTTTTCCCCCAGCACAGATCGAAGAGAATTGCTGCACCCCCTCCTGTTTTAAGCAAATGGACTTAAAGGGTTGGCAATTGCAGTTATTTCCAAGTCCTGTTTTAGTGTTTACAGCAGTTATTTGGCATGCAGAAACATGAAATGATCAGAAATATAAATATTGCCTTGAGGAAAAAACACATTTCATTGGGAATGGGGGGGAGGGAGTCTCACCTAAGATCTCTGAACAACACTCCTGCATCACTGAACAAATGTTGGTTCCGTTTCCCAATTAATTTGAGGTCTTTCTCTGCAGAATCTGTCTCTGTGTTTTCAAACCACATTGTTAAAAACAGGAATGTTGAGCACCTCATTGGGACACAAGCAGGGGTACGGGTGGTGCACAAAGCACAGACTAGTGAGGGAACTCCATGGCTCAACACCGATTTTCAAAAGGAACACCCTTAAAAGATAATGAGATCTCCAGAGAGAACTTCTATATTTTCTAACAAGCATTGAATTTTTGTTGCAGCTCGACGGAATTCGTTTGGTTCGGGTTTGTGACATGGCTGAAATGTGAGTTTCCCGGGGTTAGTTTAAAGGTGGCAGCATGCGTTCTAATGTACACCTCCAGCCAGCTTGGGAGACGGAGAAAAGGAAGAAAAGAAGGTGACAGGTTTTGCCTGCCAAATGTCTGTTGATGTTCAACTGTAAATAGGGCATATCTTTGTGAACTGGGTGCCTCTACATTTGTGAACAGCCACATATGGACCCTGCTGGTTCTGCCTTTATTATACCTGGCGTTGTGTGTTTTTGAGATTTTCTCTTGCTCGAGGTGCTTCTCGTCTATGTTTTGACAGGTCACCACCCTCCCTGGGCCATTTTACCTGCTAGCTCCTAAGACATTTTTGCCAGCCATGTAACATCTTTGCTTTTTCACTTCTTGTCTCCAGTACTTTATAAAGCTTCTCTATTTTGGAAGTTTGCAGATGTGGATTTTCACACCCCTTTTATTGGGAGTCTGCATGTGAAACAGTAAGAAGGGATCCAGTCTTTGAACCAGGAAATTACGTGAATCCAGCATGACTTCCATAATATATATTTTTGCAGATAAAGATTTTTTTCCCCATGCTATGATTGATTCATGCTAGTGTTATTTATGAGTATATAAACTTATATTGTATTTACGTTGTGCATTTTCTGTAACTGCATTATCACAAGTATAATGTGATCTATGGTCACTTTTACATGGGCTGAGGCATATTTTCTCTGTGCATATTTCACAGTACAACATCTTTTATTGTTACAAGCTCTAGTAGGGATGTTCTAAGTTATGTTTACTTTCTCAAATGCAGCACATACACACAGCAATAACCAATTGCTTGCCTTGGAGGCTTTCCTTAAGCATTCAAAATACTTCACCAACTTCTAAAACAGGGTAACCTGGCCCCACTGGTGGACCTCCTGATGGCACCTGGTATTTTTGGCCACTGTGTGACCCAGAGTGTTGGACTGGATGGGCCACTGGCCTAATCCAACATTGGCTTTTCTTATGTTCTTAATATTATTATCCCGTATTACAGATAGGGAGACTGACTAGTCCTAGGGTTGCCAGGGATGATGCTCTAGCATTCGACCAAAACTCTATGGTCTAACCATGGAGTTTGGGGCAGATTGTGTCACCTGAAGCAATAATGTCATGTCCAGATTGCACCAGAGATGATGTTATTATGGTGTCAGTGCAACTTCAATCCTACCTCCTTTTCCCTGACATTTTCCCCTCCCCCCCAGCCGAGCCATGGTAGGCAAAAGGGGCAGAAGGCAGGAGATCACACGAAGCTGCCTTATACTGGGTCCTTGGGTCCATCAAAGTCAGTATTGTCTACTCAGACTGGCAGTGGCTTTCCAGGGTCCCAGGCTGAGGTCTTTCGTATCGCCTAATGCCTGGTTCTTTTATCTGGAGATGCTGAGGATTGACCTAATGCCTGGTTCTTTTATCCGGTGATGCTGAGGATTGAACCTGGGACCTTCTGCATACAAAGCAGAGGCTTTTCTGCTGAACGGCAGGCCTTCCCCCAAAGTTTCTCTTAGGTCCTTTCTGCACTAGACCGTAAATCCTGGTTCAGTCCTGTCCCCAAACTTACATTCTACACTGCACGCTAGTTCACCCCTGTAATTATCTTGGGGTCTTTTTTGTTTCCACATTACACTGAGGTCACCCCGGTTTCGCCCCACACTTGTCCCAGGATAAACGGATGCTGTTATAACCAGGGATAAATGCAAGGTATTGTGTTGCGAGTTGAACTCTGATAAAACCAGGGATGAGATCCAAGTGCGGAAAGGGCCTTAGTGGGTTACATAAGGCCACATCCTGGGCTTGTGGTTGAGGTAAGCTTTTGTCATAACTCCTTTAACCAGGAAGCATGTTCCTTCTCCAACAGGAAGAACTTCTCTGTACCATTAGGACTGCTATTTCCCAGCAATTAAAAAATATAGATGGCTACACCATGGATCAAAATTCTATTTCTTTAAACTCAGGGCATCCTTCTAGAAGAAGAATCACAAGAAAACTTTCTTTGGAGCTCATTGCCTAGGAGAAAGTTATTCCCATAACCGACCAGACTTCCTACATTTTTGCAGTAACAAGCTTTTTCTCATACGTCGGTGTTGCTCTCCATGCTCAGGTTGTGGCTTCCAATCTTGGAGGCATATTCGGGAAACGATGACAGCTCAGGGGTAGAGTATCAGTTTTGCATGCAAAAGGTCCCTGGTTCAGTCTCTGGCACCTACCCTTCAAAACGTCCTGCTAGCTGGTGATATGACAGACGCTTCCTGAGACAGACACCCTGGGAAGCCACTGCCTGTCAGAGCAGGCAATACTGACCTTAATAGACCAATGGTCTGACTCAGTATAAGGCTGTGGTCAGACATGCCTTTAGGTCTGACTTAGTGTCAGATCCCAAGCAGGAGAACAAACCCACGTTCCAAAGAAGGCGCTGACATACTGCCCACCTGAAAATACCACTTACCCACCGTCTCCCGGCCTGGGCGGGAGATCTCCCGGTTTGCCCGGGAGACCTCCAGGTTTGCCCGGGAACTTCTTGTGAAACGCCCGAACATGATAAGGGGCCCGAATATCCCCTTCTTCCACCCATTCGCGGTGCTGGGGACCGAAATCAACCCATTCCACAAGATACCACAGTTTACCACGTTTGAGCCGGGAATCAAGAATGCCAGAAATTTCATAATGTTCCTGGCCGTCCACCAAAACAGGAGGTGGTTGAACATTACTGTCCCTCCATTGACATTGACCAGTATCTTTTTTCAACAAACTGACATGGAATACAGAATGTAAAGATTGTAAGTTTTTAGGCAAAAGTACATCAACAGCCACACCATTCAACACTTTGCGAACCTTGAATGGACCAATGTATTTCCAACCCAGTTTTTTACTGGGACGTAACATTTTAATGTTTTTTGTGGAAACATAAACCGAATCACCAGGTTTGATATCCCATTCCTTGGCTCTATGTTTATCAGCTTGCACTTTATATTTTTCTTTAGCCAAATCAAGAGTGTGACACAGTAGAGGCCAAGCTGATTGTAGAGACTGGCACCATGAGTCCGCATCAGCGTGGGGTTTGGAGTCATCCCTCGACCTGTCAAGAAAGGGGAGAGGAGGGCTATCGTATCCAAATACAGCTTTAAAAGGAGACATACCAATGGAAGAATGAACCGTATTGTTATAACAATATTCTGCTAAGGGGAGCAAGTCACACCAATCAGATTGTTGATAGTTTGTGAAACAACGCAAATATTGTTCCAAGGTTTGATTAAGACGTTCTGTTTGCCCGTCAGTCTCGGGATGGTAAGCGCTGCTCAATCCCTGCTCCACCCCCATGAGAGACAACAATTCCCGCCAGAATTTAGAAACAAATTGGGTCCCCCTGTCTGAAATGACCTTGGCAGGCAAAAGATGGAGGCGGACCACATTACCGAAGAAGGCTTTAGCCAAAGCCTGAGCAGTGGGCAAGCTAGGGAACGGTACAAAATGAGCTTGCTTAGAGAACAAATCAACCACAATCCAAATCACTGTTTTCCCTTTGCTGGGAGGCAAGTCAGTGATGAAATCCATAGAAACCACTTCCCATGGCCTGGAAGGGGTGGGGAGAGGATGAAGGAGTCCAGCCGGCTTCCCCCGTTGGGGCTTGGACAGTGCGCAGGTCTGACAAGAGCGTACGAACTCCAGAAGATCTTTGCGCATGTGTGGCCACCAGAACTGTCTGCGTAGTGGAGGTTCAAGTCCTTGTTTATGCTTTGTTGTTGTTGCCATTCAGTCATAGAGATCTGTATTATCAAAGTTGATTTTCAACAAGATTTATACCTGTATGCAATATTATATGGAAAATTTATAAAACTAAAAACAATAAAAAGTCTGACTCTTTGTGACCCCATGGACCACATCACGCCAGGCCCTCCTGCCTTCCGTCATGCTCCAGAGTCTGCTTAATTTCATGTTTGTTGCATTGGTAACACTGTCTAACCATCTCATCCTTTGCTGTCCCCTTCTTTGACCTTCAATCTTTCTCAGCATCAGGGTCTTCTCCAGTGAGGGCTCCCTTCTCATTTGGTGGCCAAAGTATTTGAGCTTCAGCTTCAGTATCTGGCCTTCCAGGGAACAGTCAGGGTTGATTTCTTTTAGGATTGACTGATTTGATCTCCTTGCAGTCCAAGGGACTCTCAAGAGTCTCCTCCAGCACCATAATTTGAAAACATCTATTCTTCGATGCTCGGCCTTCCTGAAGGTCCAACTCTTGCAGCCATACATTATATGCACACAAAAAGGCAAAAAAAAACCCACCACTTGCCCGAATATGCCATCTGATTGCACAGTGACAGGCTGCGCCCGCAGCAAAACATGTTATACTGGGATGTGTGATCAAGCAACTCTGTGCCAAATACCAATGGAATAGGAGCACTTCCCGACCATGGCATAAACCATTGTGAAACCATTTTGTGTGTTGACAGGAATATGTCTTCAAAGGCGTTGGATTTCTTGACGGCCCTTCCATTCTCCTGCTACCCTTTTTGACCTGTGAAGGCATTTTACCTCAGGAATTTATGAATAATTTTCCTAAATTGCCTTGAGCATTTTACCTTGAGGGTAGAATGCAAATTTTTGAGAAGAGATACTTATAACCTCAGTAGTCTGGTAAACAAGGCCGTGAGGCTCTGTGGGAAGAAAAGGTGGAAAAGAAGACCTACCTCCACAGCACATAAACAGAGCCGTTTTACTCATTATGCAGAATGGCAGAGTGACATGGGAACAGTTTGCAATATGCCACTGCAAGACTGCTATTTTGACCCCTGAACGCTTCTGCCCATTCTCCCTCTGGGTCACAAACCAGCATGGTAGGATGAAGGCTCTGGTAAACCTCTTCCTCTGAGGCACAAGTTTACAACATGAAGGGAGTATCGGCCTACTTGGTTAATACAGCAGAGTTTTTCCAGTCATAGAAGCATGTTGTGGAGTACAATAAATAAATCTTCCAAGAAGCAGGGCTATTTTTGGGCAGGAACGCAGAGGAACGGAGTTCTGGCTGGCTCCTGAGATGGCCACGCCCAGCAGGAACTCATTAGCATAATAGGCCACACCCAACAGCAGAAACTCATTAGGATTGGCTACATCCGGGGTGTGTGGCCTAACGTGCGAAGGAGTTTAAAAAGCCCTGGGTTTTGACAACAAACAAGGTAAACAGAATAAGAAGGGTAAGGTGGGTATGGCTGGATGACCACACTTCTGGTGACATGGTGGTGTGGCCTAATGGGCTAATGAGCGGTGCTGTCAGGGTGTGGCCTAATATGCTAATGAGTTCTTGCTGTTGGGTGTGGCCTATTGTGCTAATGAGTTCCTGCTGGACTTTTTCTACAAAAAGAGCCCTGCCAAGAAGTATATTGCAAAGAGTAAAAACGTATGCTTACTCAAGTTCACATTCAGGTTGCAGTTGAAAGGAAAAAGAGAGAAGCCTAATCTAAACTGTCGTTTCTGTATCATAAGCAGCAAGATAATCTGGCATCATGTGTGTGGAAGTATGAGGGCATTGTTCCCCCAGGAGAGACCTGTAGAGATGTGTGACTCCATGAAGAGCCATGAAGGAAAATGGGTGGGGAAAAAGGACACACAGAGAGAGGAAGGGTCAGAGGGCAGCTCCCAGGTTAAGACAAAAAGAGAGACGTCCCATTCAAGGAGATAACACCTGTACACCCGTAGAGTGATGTTGTTGTTCAGTCACACAGTCGAGTCTGTCTCTTCGCGACCCCATGGACCATATCACGCCAGGCCCTCCTGTCTTTCGTCGTGCTCTGGAGTTTGCTTAATTTCACGTTTGTTGCATCGGTAACACTGTCTAACCATCTCATCCTTTGCTGTCCCCTTCTTCTTTGGCCTTCAGTCTTTCCCAGCATCAGGGTCTTCTCCAGTGAGTGCTCCCTTCTCATTGGGTGGCCAAAATATTTGAGCTTCAACTTCAGTCTCTGGCCTTCCAGGGAACAGTCAAAGTTGATTTATTTTAGGATTGACTTAAAAAGGATATTATAGCTTTGGAAAAAGTGCAGAAAAGGGCTACTCGAATGATAAAAGGGTTGGAACACTTTCCTTATGAGGAAAGGTTAAGGCGCTTAGGGCTCTTTAGCTTGGAGAAACGACGACTGAGGGGTGACATGATTGAGGTTTACAAGATTATGCATGGGAAAGAGCAGGTAGAGAAAGAGGTCCCTTTCTCCCTTTCTCACAATACAAGAACTCGTGGGTACTCCATGAAACTGCTGAGCGGTCGGGTTAGAATGGATAGAAGGAAGTACTTCTTCACCCAAAGAGTGATTAACACTTGGAATTCACTGCCACAGGAAGTGGTGGTGGCTACAAGCATGGACGGCTTCAAAAGGGAATTAGATAAGCATATGGAGCAGAGGTCCATCAGTGGCTATTAGCCACAAGGTATAGATAGGGGCTCTGGGGCAAGTGATGCGCTGTCTTCTTGGTGCTCGGGGGGGTCAACAGTGGGAGGGCTTCTAATGTCCTGGCCCCACTGGTGGACCTCCTGATGGCACCTGGTATTTCTAGGCATTGTGTGATAGTGTTGGACTGGATGGGCCTTTGGCCTGATCCAACACTGGCATCTCTTATGTTCTTATGTTCTTATCTCCTTGCAGTCCAGGGGATTCCCCAATGTCCTGGCATGCTGAGACACTCACTCCAACAGGGAGCACTGATACGTTGAAGCATTTCAAAATATGACTGATCCACTGTAATCTGGTGTTATAGTCCATGTTCAAAGTGGGAAGGTTTCATTTCCACTTAGGCCAGATGCAATTTAGCCCAGCTGTTCAGTGGGGTAGGCTACCCAAAGCATATGTGCCAACAGTGGCATACCAGACCATCTCGCTTGGCTCCCAAGATCACTGGTAGCCCCACTGAGACCAGCGGTGCAAGAGAATGCAACAGGCATGGTATATGTTCATCATCCCTTCCCACACCTGCACAACCACCAGCCGAGTCCAAGGCAAATCCCTGAGATGGTGGCAGCATGGCCGGGCCTTGGCTTGCTCCTAGCATGTCTGGCCAAGGATAATGCTTGTCACTCCCCCCAATCCATTTTATTTGCTGGCACACCAACATCTTGACAGGTAGACCTTTGAAGTTCAATGATGGCTTGGTAAATTTTTTGAAATGGGTATTCAGTGGAAGCCATTACTGTCAGGTATCAATCATCCCAAAAAAGAGCGAGTTACTGCAGATGAAGTCAAACATATTAATGAGTGTGGTCTAATGTTAGGCACGGTGTGCCTTCAAAACAGCTTCCCGATATGTGTACATAATGATATGCACTCCCTTGCTGCATGGGCGGGGCAATGCCAAAGCAGCCTATTTCCATTTTGTGATCTGTGCATACAGATCTGAGTGTGAACCATTTAAAAATGAGCACCGGTGTGACCCTGCTCCATCCTGGGAATGGTTCTGATTCATTGAAAATGAAGTGGAATAGAATTTTAGACATACTTTCCTGCTGTACTTTGAACAGGGGTTGCTACCCCCTCAGTCTACATAACACATACATCAGCTCCCATCTTGAAAATAATGGCACAGACATCCTTTTTCAGCTGTCTACAGACCTAATAATTTCTACAGAGCCTCCTCAATATGACAACGTCCATTCCTTGAAGCTCTTTAAAAATAATTTGGAAGGTTCATTTATAGAAATGTGGGGTTTTGCTCTACTTCCCAAACACCTTCCATGCGCTGACATTATCTTGACTGTGCCGTTCGAAGACCTTATCACAAACTACTGGTGCTTTAGGGATGCTCTAATTAGAACATTCTCCTCACTGCGAGAATGAGCATGTGGCACCTCTGGAACTGTTAGAGTTTCCATATTTGCTCTGCAAACATTCAAAAGCTAACGGAGCACAAACATCAGAGAGAGCCCCAAATTAGCATTAGTTAAACATCATTTAATAGGAGCCTAATTTTTAGAAAGGTTATAGCCATTTGGCAATTACAGCATGATAAAGAGACAGAAAGTTCTCAGAATTAATACCAAACTACTGTGGGGGGGATTAATTTATTCTCACCCTTTGGTTGACATTAATTGGATTCAGCCCTCCTTGATTGGCATTGCAAAAGCAACATGTTCAGAACTAACAAGATTAAACCCTCATTTTCTCTTAACACTTCAGTTTGTCATGTGTGATTATAGTATTCATATTTAATAACAGGGAGGGTCAACCGGCAGCCCGTGGACCAGATCTTACTCACAAAGAAATTTCATTCGGCCGATGGTAGCACTACTAAGTTTTAAATCAATTGTAGTGGGGGAAGTTTGCACATAGTTTCTCTAACAAGGAAAAAAGAAAGCATACCAGTTGGAGAGAGAGCCGCTCGTTTTTGATTTTGTTTTAATCTATATTCAGCTCTTGTTTTTCCACAGAAAAAGCCACAGTGTCCTAGGAAAGGAGCCAGTTTGGTGTAGTGGTTAAGTGTGCAGACTCTAATCTGGGAGAACCGGGTTTGATTCCCCACTCCTCCACAAGCACCTGCTGGATGACCTTGGGCAAACCATCATTCCACCAGAGCTGTTCTTGAAAAAGAGCAGTTTCTCTCAGAGCTCTCTCAGCCCCACCTACCTCCCAGGGTGTCTGTTGTGGGGAGGGGAAGGGAAAGGAGTTTGTAAGCCACTCTGAGACACCTTTGGGTAGTGAAGGGTGGGGTATAAATCCAATCTCCTCGTCTTCTTTCCATATTTATTCCATACCACCAACAGGCCCAGGGCGGGTAACATCATGTCAACACTACAATTTGTTGTTGTTCAATCGCACAGTCGAGTCCGACTCTTCGCGACCCCATGGACCAGATCACGCCAGGCCTTCCGGTCTTCCGCCATCCTCTGAAGTTTGCTCAATTTCATGTCCGTTGCATCGATGACACTGTCTAACCCTCTCATCCTTTGCCGTCCCCGTTTTCTTTGAACTTTAATCTTTCCCAATAAATACAGTTAAAAATTTAAAACACAATAATAAACATTAAAATAAACGTTAAAATTGGTGGTCACAGCTCAAAACAAAAATCAGCCGGCTGCAAGAGGTTCCCTGGCCCATTGGTAACACATGTAAAAAGATAAAGGTTCCCTTGCTCGAAAGCCAGTCGAATCCGACTCTAGGGTTACGGTGCTCATCTCTGTTTCAAAGCCGAAGAGTCAGCGCTGTCCAAAGATGTTTCTGTGTTCATGTGGCCAGCATGACTAAACACCAAGGCACACGGAACGCTGTTACCTTCCCACCAAAGCGGTACCTATTAATCTACTTGCAATTTCTTGCTTTCAAACTGCTAGGTTGGCAGGAGCTGGAACTGGAGACGGGATCTCACTCCGTCATGCGGCAACTCGGCTCTCGAACTACTGAACTACCAACCTTCCACAGCCTGCAGTTCAGCATCTTAACCACTTGAGCCACTGCAGCTCCCCTGGTAACACATGAGTAGTGGCCAATTGTCAGTGGGTGGGTGACAAGCACCTCAGGCAGGCTGCAAATGGACACTTACTGCTTCAGCCAAAGGCCTGGTGGAAGAGCTCCATCTTGCAGGCCCTGCAGAACTGAAGAAGAACCTGCAGGGCCCTGATCTCAATAGGGGGCATGTTCCATCAAGCAGGGGTCAGGTCAGAAAAAGCCCTGGGCCTGATCGAGGCAAAACGAATGTCCTTCAGGCCAGGGACCAGTAGGAGATGTTGATCCATAGAGTGTAATGCTCTTTGAGGTCCCTCAGATATGTTGGTCCCCGGCTGTGTAAGGTTTTGAATATAAATCCTGGATCCTATGAATGAGTTCTGTACATGTACCATTGCCAGCTCCAGGTTGGTAAATACCTGGCGATTTTGGTGGTGGAGCCTGAGAAGGGTGGAATTTGGGGAGGTGAGGGACTTCAATGGAGTAAAAGGCCATAGAGTCCGCCTTCCAACGTGGCCATTTTCTCCAGGTGAACTGATCTCTGTTGCATGGAGATCAGTTGTATTAGCAGGAGATCTCCAACCACCGCCTGGATGTTAGACTAAGTAATTGAAGCACTGCATATAATTCTATATACTATGTTTATGAGATACTATTAGAATAAAAAGGTAAAGGTTCCCTTGCTCGAAAGCCAGTCGAATCCGACACTAGGGTTGCGTGCTCATCTCCGTTTCAAAGATGAGCTTGGAAACGGAGATGAGCGCCACCCCCTAGAGTCGGATTCGACTGGCTTTTGAGCAGGGGAAACCTTTACCTTTATATCAGTAACAGTTTAAGGCAAGGGTATTGCTCACATCCTTAGTGGTAATTCCAGTAGCAGATGTCTGAAGTACGCAATAAGCATGGTGTATACAACTTGACCCTTCCTAGATCTTCAGCACATTCTCCTGAAGGCATTGCTCAGCAGTTAAAGTTGATCTGTTGTCTTAAAACTTCATTCTGTTACATGCCCTAGTCTGGATGGCCCAGGCTAGCCTGATCTTGTCAGATCTTGGAAGCTAAGGCAGGTCAGCCCTGATTGGTCCTTGGATTGCTGCATGGAGGCAGGCCTTGGCAACCCACCTCTGAACATCTCTTGCCTTGAAAACCTGACTGTTGGGGTGGGGTCTACGGCACAACAATGGCGGAAGCCTTTTCTGTTGCTCCAGGAAGGCTTACCGCACAGCTGCGGAGGGGAGGGGTGCCGCTGAATCGGCACCTCCATGGGGGGTCAGGGAGGCCCCCCAGGCCATAGGGCTTTTGAGGGTGAGCCTCTTTTCCTGCTATCTGCAGGGAAATTGAGGTTGCCCTCCACCCTGACAGTCCCCCCCCACACTGTCTGCATCCTCTTAGCAAGGCACAAGCTGTGCCGACCCAGTCAAGCGCAGGAGATCTGGCGAAGGAGCGATGACAAGCGTGGTCAAGATAAAGACCAACAATGAACTGTGAGTTAAAATGAGCGAATCGTAAATAAAAGCATAAATCCCCCCCTCCAAAAACTCTTGAGCGATTGGAATCGTGCTGAGAGGGACGCCTCTCTGACGCATTTACAAAGCGAAGGGGGGAGAGAGAGAGAATTGTAAACGGATACTTTGAAGCGAGAATCCCCCTCCCCCGAAACCTCTTGAGTGAGCGGAATCGTGCTGAGAGAGGGATGCCTGTCTGACACATTTACTTAAGCAGAGGAGGGAGGGAGGGAGAGAGAGAGAGAAACGACTGTAAACGGATTCTTTGGAAGGACTCTACAAGCGTATAAACCTGTTGTGGGAGATATCCATGAGCATCTAAGCGATTAAACAGCATATAAGCAATTTTCAGAGCCGGGGAGATAACGATTTTATATTGAAAATAAAGTGTTAAAATGGTGGACACTCTAAAAAAGTCAGCGAAAACAACTC
>NW_015160354.1:83831-90260 GCF_001447785.1 Gekko japonicus
TTTTTTTGCCTTTGTAGTTTGTGTAGTATTACAAAAAAATTAAAAAATCCCCTCCGGGGGCTTCAAAAAAAAAAGAAAAGAAAAGAAAAGAAAACCTGACTGTCATAACTAAGTTGCAACTCGATGCCACTTCTCACCACCACTGATATATTACTGTAATTCTGATGTTAATATCCAATTTCTCTTACACCTGACTTTCTACAGCTTGCCCTTTGGTGGGCTTGTGTATCCCTTTGCTTTTTCAAGGTTAGGTCTTCCCCAGCCCAGACTGCACCTAGCATGATGCCCTCAACTCACCGTGTGCTACGGAGTCAGTCAAGCAATTTAATGGCAGTTCTCCAAGTGCTGTTTGTTAAGTACAGGTGCATTTTCACAACAGGAGATGAGTGAAGCTGGAATGCCACCGCTAGTTCTCCTCTCTGCTCCAGTACATTCAACTTCCCTGCTGGGCCTGAATTCTTTATTGGCGCATGCTAGGAGTCAGCTGTCTGGAAGACAGAGTCTCAGACACTTCACCTCCACATTCAGAGGGAGCCAGCTGCTGAATCCCAGAGCCAGGAGGCAACATCAAAGGAAGGCTGTGGTCTCTATGCCGTGTTGTTGGCCCTGTGTGAGGCCACTGTGTGAGGCAGGATGCTGGACTAGAGGGACCGCTGGTATGATCCAGCAGGGCTCTCCTTATGTTCTTATCAGGGGAATGCCTTGGCCTCTCTGCCCTGTCTGTTTGCCCTCCAGAGGAACTGGTTGGTCACTGTGTGAGAGAGGAGGCTGGACTAGATGGACCGTTACTCTGATCCAGTAGGGCTCTTCTTGGCTGCGATCAGATGAGCTGTTTGATCTGATGTCATTGCTGTTACCCTTCAGATTTAAATTACACATTCAAAGAGCATCGTCACTATTCCATTCCCCAGTCGTCTCCTCCCCCACCCCACTATGATTGAGAGGTTTTTTTGACACTGGGAAAAGTCCAATTTTTATGGATGTAGCTGGTTTCACCCTGCAGTTCTGGATGTCTGAACTCTCCATTGCGACCTCAAGGCATTTGGGAAGTCTGAACATTCCTCCCTTTTTTGCTCCTTTAAAAAAAAATCAGTTAGCAATGTGCGCATCGTCGGATCTTTGCAAAAGGGTTTTGAATCACTGCTTGCATGCTTTTTGACCACAATATTTTGTTGTGATCGGGAGCCTACCGGGAGGGGGGCTATTTTAGACTGACAAATTTAAGAAAAACTACCCTTTCTGCCATTTCTTGGCCATTTCTACCTTTCTGCCATTTCTTAAGCTTCCATATCAGCAACCAGAATCCCACCTCCGGAACTTTACTCCAAGCCACTTCATAATATTGCTCTGGCTGGAAAGCTCTATGGGGAGAGAAAAGGGGGAAACTTCCCTATGAAATGAGTGGGAATGGGAGAATACAGTTGTATAGGAACCAATGACCACAGTAGTTCGTGGAAGGATTGCGGAGCTGTTAAAAAGGAGCTGATGCTTTGGCTATGCACTTATGCACATGCATAAAAAAAATGAAAAAAGGATGCCGCTCAACCAACCACCTTGCCATGCAGCAATCATCTGAATCATGGGGTGAGTGCATGGAGCAGCGGGTTAAGGGCGGATGTTAAGACAAAATATTTCACCACAAAAAAATAAGGATCAATTAGAGGTGCGGCCAAAACACGCCAAGCCTATCGTCTGACCAGAGCCCTGATGTTCTTAAATGCCATTGCAAAATTTGAACAGACTGTACCACATATGCTCCAGGTCAGACTAACAAGTCCACTGATGTGATGATGAACAGCTGGAAAGCTGCAGAGTCTTTAACAAGTATGGGCAAGCAACCTGGTCATAGGGGCAGTCATGACTCATGACCCACAGAGAAGCCACATGGGTGTGCTGTGAGGCTGACAAGGAGCCTACACTCACTCACAGCAGCATCTCCCCAATTCTGCAAGTAAATAAACTGGGCAGGATGAAGGAATGCCTGAGATGACACCAACTGCCATGGCTGGTGAGCCGTCTGAGCTGAGCAACCGCAGAGGCTCAGGAAGATTTACTGGGGCTTGGCCTTGATTGCTCTGGGCAAAAAGAGAGAAAGAGGGAGAAAGAGAGGAGAGGGAGAGAGGAGAGAGAGGGAACCAGTTGCCTGACCAGCTGAAGGTGGTAGAAGGCCGATCTGGCAACATTCGTGATCTGGGCGTCCGGAGTCACTCCCAAGCTCCTCACCACTGGCGCTGGTGACAATGGTGCCCCACCAAGGGTTGGAAGCCAGATTCCTGATCCCACACCACCACGACTCAGGCACACGACCTCCGTCTTCAATCAATTGCATTTCAACCAGCCACAGCCTCCAACACCCTGGCCAATATATCCAGGGCGGAGTTGGGCTGGCCCTCCATCAACAGATATAGCTGGGTGTCATCAGTGTACTGTTGACACCCCAGCCCAAACCCCTAGATTAACTCAGTCAGGGGATGCATATGGATGTTAAACAGCATCGCGGAGAGGCTTGCCCCCTGAGGGATGCTGTGTACCAGAGAGTAACATGGAGAAACCAGCTGATTTCGCACTAGAGATGCCTCAATGTTGCGCCGTCGTTTGCCCTGATACTATTGGTCAATTTCACACCCGAAGCCGCGGGGCTGCATTTGACCCGCGGCTTCGCCCGATTTCCTCCGCAGTTTCGTGATCCTCAAAAAACAGGATCACAAAGGTGTGAAATTGGCCAATAGTATCGGGACAAACGGCGGTACAACATCGAGGCATCTCTAGTGCGAAATCAGCCTCTCCTCTCCCCAAGCACCACCCTCTGTCCCCAACCATGGAGAAAGGAGACTAGCCATTGCAGGGCTGTCCCCCTTATTCTTGCTACGGCAAGGCAGTGGGTCATGGGACCGTAATTGACCATGTCACGTCCTGCTGTTAAGTCAAGAAACGGCAGCAGTGCTCACCCGCCTCGATCCAGATGTCCCCCGAGGTCATCTGTAAGGACGGCCAATGCCGTCTCCGTCTCATAGCCATTATTCCCTCTGCTGCTATGTCTGCCCACCTTCCTGCCCAGGGAAATGTTTCGCTTACAGTCTATAAAGACAGGCACTGCAGACTGGACGGGGGCTTCATCTTCTCACCCCTTTGTTAGGCAGCGGGCATTCCCTGGAAATCAGGCTGGCAGCCAGGCTACCACGAAACAGAGGGAGGCGAGAGAGTGAATAAAATCACTCGAAGGCTACAGCTCTGTGGAGCAGTAAACATTTCGAGCAGTAAACAAAAGCCTCCTTCCACCCTCAGAACAGAGCCCTGCTTAGGGCTGCCAACCTCCAGGTGGGGTCTGGAGATCTGCCGCTATTACACCTGATCTCCGGACAATAGAAATGAATCCCCTGGGTAAAATGGATGCTCTGAAGGGCAGACTCTGAGGCCACGTTCAGATTGGCAGTTTGGCCCGGCAGGCAAACATTTGAGGAGCGTTTCAGGAGCGGGTTAAAGGGGCGGGTTCACACAGGCACGTCTGTCAGGCATCCCCCAGCCGTACTCAAGCCGTCTTGTCCTGCTTCCTTCCCGAGTTTAAAAAGTACCAGGTGAAAGTGGTAGCGAACCGTGCGGAGAGCGGGTTGATTCCGGTTCCCTGAGTGTGAACGCAAGCACTGCTAAGGCGGGAACAACCACAGTCGATAATAGGCACCGGCTGGTTCCGCAGGCAGGCGCCTATGAGCCCATGCGCGTAGGCGCATGCAGCCGAGCGTGGAAAATGCCACTAGCAGCCCGCCAGGGGTGGGCCGACAATGCGAACGCTCCCTTGCGCTTCCTCCACGGTATCCTCCCGCTTCATTCACTGCAGTGTGAATGGGAATACCGTGAACAAGCCGTTCCGGGTCTGTTCCGGGTCTTCTTTGCCACGACTCCCTAGCGCTTCAAACTGCCAGTCTGAATTTGGCCTATAACATTGCACCCTGCTGAGGTCCTCCCCTTCCCCCAAACCTCACCCTCCCCAGGCTCCAACCCCCCCCAATCTCTAGGTATTTCCCAACCCAGCGTTGTCAACTCTAGCCCCACTATTGCCAGGAACAGCATCTTGCTTCAAAGTTGTCTTCTCAGGCCAAATGATCCACTTAGTAGCCGAGAGTCTGGCCAATTAGACAGGCCTCTCAGTCCTGGGGAGCTGCGGTGGCTCAAGTGGTTAAGATGCTGAACTGCAGGCTCTGGAAGGTTGGTCGTTCAGTAGTTCGAGACCCGAGTATGCCGCATGACGGAGTGAGCTCCCATCTCTAGTTCCAGCTCCTGCCAACCTAGCAGTTCGAAAGCAAGAAACTGCAAGTAGATAAATAGGTACCGCTTCGGTGGGAAGGTAACAGCGTTCCGTGCGCCTTGGTGTTTAGTCATGCCGGCCACATGACCACGGAAATGTCTTCGGACAGCGCTGGCTCTTCGGCTTTGAAACGGAGATGAGCACCTCGGACTCGACTGGCTTTCGAGCAAGGGAACCTTTACCTTTTACTCAGTCCTGGGTCTCTAGAAACCGGCCTTCAATTGTTTTGTCATCAGTTAACAAAACATCATCTCATCAAACAGCTTGGTCTGAAAGACAGAGAGAGAGCGGGGGGGGCAATTCTCAGGGGACCGTTTTCTCCCCACCACCCCCACCCCCATGCTCTTTTGAAGGGAAGGGGCTGGCAGAACTGCTAACTCCTGCAGATATTTAATAAAAGCCAGCATCTGCCCTCGTCTCCCTCTGATTAGCCAGCATCACCCTGAGGCACTCCTGACATGCAGCGATGCTTGAAGCATGAGGGCGAGGGCGGGAGGCCAGAGCGGCCGGAACCTCAGGCATCGACTCGGTGTTCGGTTATGTCTTATTTGCCTTTAGGATGGCCTTGATGGGATGCTCTCAATTATAAGGCCCCTCAGCAGCTGCACCCTCATGAGGCGTGACCTGATGGATCCTAAATGCTTTCTGGGGGCAGGAAACCTCAGTGAAGTGCGCCAGTCATGCCTCACATGTTCTCTTTCTCTCTCACGCACGTGAGCAGCAACACTCAGCACAGCATTGCCACAACCTTTGTGGAAATGCTCTCTTCTGACAGAAAAGGGCCTCAGAACACAAAAGGGAAAACCTGTCATTTATGGAATGAAATGCCCTCAGTTACGGTCTGCTCACTGTACAAAATGTTTCACAAAGTACCTTGGATGAATTATCAAGGGCTGTGGTCTATTTATGTTTTTATTTAATTCATTTGTACACCTCCTTTCTCCCTGATGGGCACCCCAAGTGGCTCGCAGTTCGGTGTAGTGGTTAGGAGTGCGGATTCTAATCTCGGAGAACCGGGTTTGATTCCCCACACCTCCACATGCAGCTTCCAGATATGACCCTGGGTCAATCATAAGTTCTCTCAGAGCTGTCCTCTCAAGGGAAGTTCTCGAAAGAGCTCTCTCAGCCCCACCTACCTCACAAGGTGTCTGTTGTGAGGAGGGGAAGGGAAGGAGATTGTAAACTGCTCTGAGACTCCTTCAGGTAGTGAAGGGTGGAGTATAAATCCAATTTCTTCTTCTCCTCCTCTTCCTCCTTTCCTCCATTTTATCCTCACAACAACTCTGTGGGGTAGGTTAGGCTGAGAGAATGTGACTGGCTCAAGGTCACCCATCGAGTTTCCATGCCACGAGTGGGGACTCGAACCTGGGTCTCCCAGATGCCAATCTGACTGTCTTAACCACTACATCACCCTGGCTCTCTGTACTGGGTATAGTTGGTTGTAAGCTGGGTCCTAGTATAAAATGTTGCATCATGTAATGTGTTGTGGTAACACGGACACTTTGCTTCAGTTATGTTGTTTAGACTTCTGGTTAGTTCTACAACCCAAATCCTATTTTATTCCTTACTGAATGTCCCCTCTTGTTGCATGTCCCACTGTATCGATTCACTCCGTGTAATCCGCCTTGAGTCTTGCCCGGATTATCTACAGTTATGGGCTGGGGTGCAAGCAATAAATGCCTGCAGTACTCCATCTGACCGAGCAGCTTCAGCTGTTCGAGTCCCACCGTGGCCCATGAAACATGTGGATTATAAATGAGGTATAAATAAATCAATTACTTTATTGTGTTTTTTAATGGTTCTTTTATTTATATTGTAAGCCGACTTGAGTCCCACAAGGGAGAAAGGTGGCTAATAAATGTTACCCACACACTGAGCAGCCGGTGTCTAATTTGCCCTATTTGGGCAAACTTATAGAGAGGGCGGTGGTGTTACAGTTACAGGGCTTTCTGGAGGATGCTTCAGTCTTAGATCCCTTCCAGTCCGGCTTCTACCCGGGTCACGGGACCGAGACGGCTCTGGTCGCCCTGACTGACGATCTCCGGAGACATCTGGATCGAGGCAGTGTGGTGGAACTGGTGTTGTTAGACTTGTCGGCAGCGTTCAACACCATCGACCACCAGTTG
>NW_015160354.1:91035-97229 GCF_001447785.1 Gekko japonicus
ATGCAGTTCCGCAGGGCCTGTAAGACGGAGCTCTTCCACCAGGCTTTTGAGTAGGGACCACCACCACCACCCCACTATATCGCCATCGTGGGGGGTTGGAAGAGGCCCTGAGAAGGAACATCTGAACATCTGAACATTGAAGCCATAGACTGTCTACCAGGAACTTTCTTGGAATTGTTCCGTCATCTTTGGGTTTTTGGAGTTTTTGACGATCACTGAGCACTTTACTTGAATCAGGACTGGTTTTTAAATTGTATAGTATGTTTTTTAAATTATAGGTATATTATGTTTTATTGTAGCAAGTTTATCTTGCCTTGTAAGCCACCCTGAGCCCTACGGGGGAGTGTGGGGTATAAATTTGATAAATAAATAAATTACTTTTGCAAAATATTTCCAGCACTGGGGGTGGGGATTCTCATGTCTCCTCAACGGCCAGTTGGGTGTAGTAGTTTAGGAGCTTGGACTCTAATCTTGGAGAACCGGGTTTGATTCCCCACTCCTCCACTTGCAGCTGCTGGATGACCTTGGGCAAGCCATCGTTCTGTCATAGCTGCTCTCTCAAGGACAGGACAGTTCTTGAAAGAGCTCTCTCAGCCCCACCTACCTCACAGGGTGTCTGTTGTGGGGAGGGGAAGGGGAAGGAGTTTGTAAGCCGCTCTGAGGCTCCGAGTGAAGGGTGGGGTATAAATCCAATCTCCTCCTCTTCCTCCTCCTCCTCCTCCTCCTCTTCTTCTGGTTCAAAAACCAGCAACACCTGTTGGACCAGAGAAGACAAGGGGGCAAGATAAATGCTTCCCTCCAAACACCCTGGGAAGTAACCCCTCTCTCAAAGCACATTCAGTGTCTCTGGAAAGCTGCTGTCTGGATGTAGCCTCAGGATCGCTTCAGGGACCTCCATTAAGAGGGAAAAGGCCAGCGCAGCCCAGAATCAATATTTGCTACAGCCATATTTATTGATAGCGAAAGGAAGACTTCATTCCCAGATCAACAAACAGAGCATGTCATAAGTTTGAGAAAGGAAAGCAAGTTGACTGGGGGAAGGGGGGGGACCTTTTCACTCAGCCCTGAATGGTGATGAAGTACAATCCTGGGAGAAGAATTAAGTCACACAAGAAAAATACAACAGAAAGAGAGTCATACTAACTCTCACCTGCATTAGAAGGGTATCTTTTGAGATGTCTCGACCCTTACTTTGTGTGTGGTGGTGGAAAGCACTGTCAAGTTGCAGCCGACTTATGGTGACCCATAGGGATACCAGCCTCCACGTGGGACCAGGGGATCCCCCAGAATTTCACCTCATCTCCAGACTACTGAGATCAGTTCCCCTGGAGAAATTGGATATTTTGGAGTGTGGACTTCATGGCATTGTACCCCACTGACGTCCTTGTCCTCTTCGTCCTCCCCTCCACCCCCAAATATCCGGACGTTTCCCAGCCTGGATCTGGCCCCAGAATTTCACCTCATCTCCAGACTACTGAGATCAGTTCCCCTGGAGAAATTGGATATTTTGGAGTGTGGACTTCATGGCATTGTACCCCACTGACGTCCTTGTCCTCTTCGTCCTCCCTTCCACCCCCAAATATCCGGAAGTTTCCCAGCCTGGATCTGGCTACCCTACCCCCCACCCCCCACTGGGGGGACCTAGTAACCGTATAACCCCATAGGATGGGAGTCCCTGTGACAGGCCTTTTCTACAAACTGAGGGGACCCTTATCGCCTCTGGTTATTTGGGGGGACTAGGTTTGTTTTAAACTAGAAACTTTCCCCTCAGTTATCAGGTGTCGTTCAGGTAGCTAAAGTATAGGCTTTGGGTTCACTGCCATGAGGTAAGTTCTGTAGTGGGCAAACAGAATACAGAGATCACTGAGGCAGGAATTGTATGTTAGCAGCAGGAACTGAATATTTATTTACAAGTTGGTTTGCAAGAACAGATCGGCAGCACAGGTCTCCAGGTAGTCAGAGGAGAAACCTGGCTGAGGCACATGAATTTAAGCTAGTTATGGCTTCAGAGTGTGGTCTGAATGTTCTCTAATGCTTTCGGGCACAAACAGGCTTTCACTGACAAGCCATTAGGTTGGATCCTTTCATACACACAACATTTCACCCGCACCAGGGTTGCTATCCCCCCAATCGGGGTGGGGGTCAGTGTTCCCTCTAAGCTGTGGAGTCTTGTGAGCAAAAATTCTGCTTTGTGAGCGTCTGGCATTAAAGCTGTGAGCGAGCGAGTTGGCTCCTGCATAAATTAGTTTGCTTTGGAGCCGTCTTTCCTGAGCTGAGATAAAAATGTGTGAGCCAGAGGCTTAAAAACTGTGAGCTAGCTCACACTAACTCAGCTTAGAGGGAACACTGGTGGGGGTTACCCCCATTTGGGGGGGCAATCTGCTGCTGGCCAGCTGGGTAGAGGGGGAAACCCCACTCAGAACAGCCCCCTCCCACACTGGCATCGCCAGTGCAACTATGTCACTTGGAAGTGAAATCATTGCATTGCTGATGCTGGGGGATGAAGCTCTACTTTTTGGGCAAACTCTATGGTTTTGAGGGCAAAAAGCCATAGAGTTTTGCACAAAAACTACCGGGGTACTCCTCCCCAACATTGGCAATGTAGTGACATCACTTCCGGGCGATGTTATTGCCCTGCTTTGCATGCACAGCAAAAGATCCTGACGAAGACCTGGGAGCTCCTCGCTGGATCGGAGGCTGGGCCTGGCAACCCTAAGCTTGCCCTTTCCCCAGAGTCAGACTAAAGGGTACATGGTCTTCTCATCACCAAAGACAAACCTAACAACTGGGGACTCTATTCTCACTCAGAAGAAAAGTTGCACCGCTCTCCCACACACTCAGTAAGGGGGGTGGGAAATTAGAGGGAACATTGCTGCCACATTACCATACAGAACTATCCTTCCTTCTGTCTGCTCGTTCCAGAGCCAGACCTGAGCTCTCACTGCTCTCTCTCTCTCTCTCTCTCTCTCTCTCTCTCTCTCTCCTCTCTCTCTCTCTCTCTCTCTCTGAGGCAAGACTGAACTCCTTCTGCCCTCCCCCTGAGGCAGACCGGAAGGAACACTGCTGCTGTGCTTCCCTCTGACATTTCATCCCCCCTCTGAAAGGTGATTGGATGCTGGGGCCCCACTCCCATCGGCTCAGCCTGTCGCGCAGTGCGTGTGTTTGTGTGAACCAGCACCTCGAACCTGTCTTGCACTCACAGCAGTCTTTCTCTCACCAGAGGCTTCCAATAGTAAACCACACTTACTCAGTCCAGTGGTAACTATATACAGGAATTTATTTACAATATATACACCTCTCAGACAAAGTGCTTCGCCAGATTCCATCCACCATCAAGGGGGGAAAATACAATGGTATATCTCTACGTATATACATATGTCCAGCCAATCAGAACATTGCTGACTCATACTGACTTTGCCTCAGCTCTGCCCAGTCCAAACTGGCTATATCTGGATTATCACAGCTGTTAGCTGTCAAGTAGATCCTGGAGATCTAGGTGCTGAAACTTATACACCAAGACAGCCAAGTGGCTGTTTTTCTCCTCAGGGGCAGGGCAGCCTCCTGTTGAGTTACAGTGCCTGCGGGTGCTTCTGGAATCCTGACACAGTGAGGTAGGCACAGACACAAAACAGCGGCCACAAAATGGCTGTTGTGGCTTACCTTCAGTCGCACAGTGAAGATCTTCGTGTTGTGGGGTGGCAGCTGCTGCCAAAGCAGTGTTTTCTTTAAAAACAAAAAGTCAGCAGAGCCAATCAGATTTCCAGTGGGGATTCAGAAACAGAAAAAACAAGGCAACCATAGTTTCCCTGGGAGGAGGTGCCAGTGGCCATGTCTATTGACTTCACTAGGGGCCTAACTACACACACATGAGGACTTCCAGAAATGCACTGCAAGTTCCCCACTGGAAATTCAGTCCTGACATACAGGACCAGAACATCTGGGATGGGACCAGAACATGCAGAAAATTTGCTCTACATGTGCCATTTTGTTACCTGAGGACCTGCTATTTTACTCCACGTGTACTGCTGGGAGCTCTACATAAAGTTGCCAGCTCCGGGTTGGGAAATACCTGGAGATATTGGGGTTGGAGCCTGAGGAAGGCACCATTTGGGGCGGGGAGGGAAGGACTTCGATAATGGGTAAATGCCATAGAGTCCACCTTTGAGGGCAGCCATTTTCTCCGCTTGAACTGATCTCTGTTGCCTGGATATCAGTTGTAGTCTTGGGAGTTGTCCAGCTACTATCTAGAAGTTGGCAACTCTAGGTACACAAGAGGGGAAATGATGCCCCTCCACCTCGAGCCATTTCAGGTTAGGAAAGCGACATGGGGGAGACGTTGAATGTTTCTCTCTCCCAGCAAGCCCCAGTCCCAATCTGAACCACCTAGGAATGACACCTAAGGGACTCTTGAACTTTCAGTGCCTTCTTCAGGCCTTGGAGTCTTAGGATATTGTTATGTACGCGGACCGCCACCAGGGGTCCACGGCTAAAGCAGGAGCTTGGTCCCCAAACACAAAGGGGACCTAGGATCCTAGTCCACCTCGAGTCCACCAATAGCACCCTTGGCGGGAAATTCAAACCCTCCAATGGGAACATAGGTGTGCCGGGGGGGAGTGTATATAGTTGGCCTTGCAGGGCAGTGTTCCTTGTCTTGTTGTGAAGTACAATAAACACGTCTGAACGCATGCCATAGTCCGAGTTCTCTATGCATCAAACCCAGTACTTTTCAGATATTTTTTTCTACTAAAAGGCCCCCGGAAACAGAGCCATGATAGTCGTGCAATGGCCTTAGCCGACAGAGGCTGGCCGTTCTGTCACTATAAGCTAAATCAATCATTTTCAAATTTAAATACTCCACTACAACCTCATCTCATTATACGAGGTTGTACGTGTCAGTCAGCTGAAGAACAGCATGGAAAATTCCAAAGAGAGCTCAAACGCCTGAAACGTCAAATCATTTTTTTTAAAAAAAACCTCTTGTGCGGCTGATTTTCACCCAACTCCCAATTTTTATTAAATTGTTTTCTGCTCTGCTCATAAATGACTATTCTCTCACTGTCCTTGATCTAAAAAAGAGGAAGAGACCATCGGAGGGTATACCTATTGGCTTTTAAGCTTCGCAAGGGGGGAGAATTTCAATGGAAAAATTACCCTTCAGCATGCAATTGATACGGAAATCAATCAGATTAAGGTATCCATGTATCACTTTGACATTTAAAAAGACCTCCTTGAGCTGACGATGACCTTTCAGGTGACGACGGCATAAATTGCTGGAGCGTTTTTTGGAAATCTTCTCCTCGCCCTCTTTAAAAGATGCTCATTTATATCAACGGGTGAGTCAGATTGCAACGAGGAATAAGAGGCACGGGCGTTAAACAATTAGTTGCAAGGAAGCCCCATCGATGTCAAGTAATCTGTTTATATTCTCTGTACTCATTTGCACTGAGCCAGATAAACAGGATTTTAATTGGTTTAACCCTACAGAAGTCAATTGGACTAAAGCCTTGCAAATCCAGTTATATCCGTAACTGAGTCATTTGTGGAAAACAAGTTTAGAAGGGATGATAGTGTACTGTAGACTCAGTGACGTTTGGAGCGCCGCCTTCTCACGCAGCCGTCAGAATGTGTCACTCTGCCAGGGTTACCAAGCTCCAGGTGAGGCCTGGGGATCTCCCAGAATTCCAACTGATCACCAGGTCACAGAGGTCAGTTCCACTGGAGAGTGGACTCTATGGCATTACACCCCATTGGAGTCCTCCCCTCCCTTTCTCAAACCCCACCCTCCCCAGGATCTCCAGGGGTTTCCCAGCCCAGATTTGGCAACCCTGCCTGCTGTCCATTGCATCATTCTGGTGCCAGGCGTCCAAAGTTCCCCCTGTAGCACCGCCACTTACGGGAAGTGCTTGACGATACTTCTGTGGGAAGTATTTGCAGTGAGTGCTAGAGAAAAGGGATGGTTGTTGCTACGTGTTGCAAGATGTGGTGGCACAGGGGGCAGGAAGAGAGCAGTCATTCACACAGCAGACATTTCTAGCAATCACTGAAAGTTGACACAATCCAGGGAGGTGGCATTCCCATAAAGCAGCAAGACACCACAGGCATATGGCACGCTGCTCATGAAAACACATATTCTCCTTTCCAATGCAGTTGCCCTTCCTTCCTTCCTTCCTTCCTTCCTTCCTTCCTTCCTTCCT
>NW_015160354.1:97368-97917 GCF_001447785.1 Gekko japonicus
TCCTTCCTTCCTGCCTGCCTGCCTGCCTGCCTGCCTGCCTGCCTGCCTGCCTGCCTTTTTAAGGAAAGGCTGAAATATGCTGTTCTTGAGGGAGAGGAAGTTACTGCTCTGATCTATAGATTTCATCTTGCTTCAAAGAACTCCGCACTCCAAGGTTTTGTAGCTCCATGTGCACTCTACTGGACTGGAGGCAATGCCTCCCAGTTCCTTCCCTTGGAAGGAAATTGAGATGAACACATGAAGCTGCCATATACTGAACCAGACCTTTGGTCCATCAAGGTCAGTATTGTCTACTCTGACTGGCAGCAGCTCTCCAAAGTGTCAGGTTGAGGTCTTACATATCACCTGGTCCTTATTAGAGATGCTGGGGATTGAACCTGGGACCTTCTGCATGCCAAGCACATGCTCTACCACTAAGCCACGGCCCATCCTTAAAAACACAAAGTTGTCTTATACTGACTCAGACCAGTATTCTCTACTCAGACTGGCAGTGGCTTTCCATGATCTCAGGCAGAGGTCTTTAAAAACACTTTTTTGTTGTTGTTCAGT
>NW_015160355.1:0-25181 GCF_001447785.1 Gekko japonicus
TTTAGTCATGCCGGCCACATGACCACTCTTAACCACTGCACCACTGCTCTAAGTATGGCTGGCTTAGTGTGGTGCTAAGAGGGGAAAAGGAATTCCAGCTTCATAGCAAAAGCAATCCCCCCCCCCCCAGGAAGTACTGTAGCTTTGAAGAAGGTTACCTTTTTCAATTAAAAAAAAAATGAATCTCATGAAAATTCAACTTAATCACATATGCTACCTTTGAACTCAACTGAATCAAAGAGTGGAACTTTTGAGAATCATCTATTATGTAAGCAAAAAAAAAAAAAGCTTTTCAGTAGCGACGCTAGATTAGCACATATATCCATTTGCCGGAAGAGCACATAGCTAAAAGAAAGACGGAGACGGGCAAATCCAGGCCCTCTTGAGTCAGAATTGGCCTGCTCTTTTGGAACAACTTCAGCAAATTGTAGAGTTCTTCCTAATTCTGTGGAGCCCTTAAGGAACTCTTCAGCCTTTCCTGCCGCTGGTTTTATTTCTTTCCCAAACTAGACTGGCAAGAGGAAGGAAGAGAGAAGAGAGGATAGGTAGGGTTACCAACCTCATAGTGGCGGCCAGCATTTCCCTGGGCGTGTAAGGAAGGGCCCCAAGAACTAAGCACTGAGGCAACCCTTCCTGCCTTCCCTCTCCTGATCTGCCCAAGTTCACAGAAGCCCAACAAAACTGAGGGATTACAGCGAGTGAAAAGAAAAAATATGGAAGCTGTAATGATGTACAGAACGCTTAGAATCTCGCAATAATGATACAAAAAGGGACAGTCAAATTGAAAATTATGAATTCCCAACAAGTATAAGATAGATGGGCGAACTTCTCCGGAGTTTTAGCATTCGTTTTTGTGTGCCTGTTGACGGAAGGATTTGTTATGTTAAAAACATGTTCAACATATAGGGTATTAGTACCTTTGTATTGGATTTGTATTGCTGCAGTGGCTCAAGTGGTTAAGACGCTGAACTGCAGGCTGTGGAAGGTCGGTAGTTCAGCAGTTCGAGACCCGAGTGTGCCGCATGTCGGAGTGAGCTCCCGTCTCTCGTTCCAGCTCCTGCCAACCTAGCAGTTCGAAAGCAAGACATTGCAAGTAGATAAATAGGGACCACTTCGGTGGGAAGGTCACAGCGTTCCGTGCGCCTTGGTGTTTAGTCACGCCGGCCACATGACCACGGAAACATCTTCGGACAGCGCTGGCTCTTCGGTTTTGAAAGGGAGATGAGCACCGCAACCCTAAAGTCGGACTCGACTGGCTTTCGAGCAAGGGGAACCTTTACCTTTATTGGATTTACACATTATGGAATACGAAGCAACACTATCACATCTCGATGTTTGGAAGACGTTTTCCACGAAACGGGTGCCAAAACTCGGGAGAAATTCATCCACCTATCTGATACTCGTTGGGAATTAATAATTTTCAATTCGACTGTCCCTTTTTGTATCATTATTGTGAGTTTATAAGCGTTTTGTACATCATTACAGCTTCCATATTTTTGGTAAATTCACAGAAGCAGCAGTGCTGTCAGATGGCCACCTGATGAGGCCACGCTAAACTATACCACCTTCCCTCCTGTTCTGGAAGTAACAAAGAAAAAAACTAGCATTAGTACGCACAAAACAGGTTGGAAGGCAGCATGCTGTAGCCCACCCTCGTCACATCTCAGATTATATAAGAAATTATATTCTGTTGCCAAGTACAGCCTTTGAACTTCATTCAGGAGCCAACTGCCTACTCTCTCACATCATAAACTCTTAAAGGTTGCCGGCTCTGAGTGCGGATACACCTGGGAATTTAGGGGGAGTGTAGCCTGGGGTGGGTGCGGTTTGGGGAGGGGAGGGGCCTCAGCAGGCTGCAATGCCACAGACTCCACCCTCCAAAGCAGCCATTTCCTCCAGGTGAATTGATCTCAGTCATCTGGAGATCAATTGGAAATAGCAGGAGATCTCCAGGTCCCACCTGGAGGTTGGCAGCCTTATAAACTTTTTACGGCCCACAGACCTCAATGGGGCAGCCAGTCCCTTACATTTTGTATACTGGATCAATGGGAGAAGATTGGCACATCATTTCCCCTCATTATAGGACTGTTTTGCCAGAAGCGGTATTCTTGCCTGAGGCAAAGGTTGTTGTGGGGTTTTTTTGGAATGGACTTGGGTGGTCAAGAGAAGCTCACTGAGGCAAGGTACCTTGGCAACACAAATACACTTTAATTGCAAAAAAGAACACAAAGCAAACCACAATCATAGAATTATGGAGTTGGAAGGGACCTCCAGGGTCATCTAGTCCAACCCCCTGCACCATGCAGGAAATTCACAAATACCGTGATCTGGTCCATGGGGTCGCGAAGAGTCGGACTCGACTGTGCAACTGAACAACCACACACACAGAAGGAGGAGGAGGAGGAGATTGGATTTATACCCTGCCCTTCAATTGGAGTCTCAGAGCGGCTCACAAACTCCTTTCCCTTCCCCTCCCCACTACAGACACCCTGTGAGGTATGTGGGACTGAGAGGGCTCTGATGGAGCTATGGCTTGCCCAAGGTCATCCAGCAGCTGCAAGTGGAGGGGTAGGGAATCAAACCTAGTCTGCGCACTTAACCACTACACCAAACACACACAGTGACCTCCTGCTCCATGTCCAGAAGATGGGGGGGGGGGAACCTCCAGGATCTCCAGCCAAACTGGCCAGGAGAAAAATTGCTTCCTGACCCCAAAGTAGCCATCAGCATTTCCCTGGGCGTGTAGGAAAGGGCCACGAGAACTAAGCCCTGAGGCAACCCTTCCTGCCCTCCCTCTCGTGATCTGCCCAAGTTCAGAGAATCAGCAGTGCTGTCCGATGGCCATCGAGCCTCTGCTTGAAAACCTCCCAAGAAGGAGAGCCCACCACCTCCCACGGAAACCTGTTCCACTGAGGAACCACTCGTTTATTTTTTAAGCTTTATTTTAATTGACCAATATAGCAACATTACAAACTGACCATAGAACGGAGTACAGTCAACAAAGTACAGCAAAAGATAAATACAAATATAGATCTAAGTATCACACTTATCTTAACATATACGAATTAGCATTATATCCTTCAATACAGCATGAAAAGGAATAATTACAATTCATTCAATGTGAGCAGGGGTCATTTCGTAGAAAAAGAGGTGCAGGAGTTCATTAGCATAACTCATTAGCATAAATTATTTGCGTATGCCACACCCCCTTACATCACTGGAAGTGTGTCAGAAGGCAACACCCACTGCTCAGGCTCCACTGGACTCTTTTGGATTGCTAGCTATGGAGGGACAATGACGACATGCAGATCTGTCCTCACAGAGGAGGGAGAGCTTGTACCTGAATAAAACCTGGTCTTAAAGGTGCCACTGGACTCTTTTGGATTTCTAGCTATGGGGTGACGACGATGACGTGCAGTTCTGTCCTCGCAGAATGGTCTTAAAGGTGCCACTGGACTGTTTTGGTCTTAAAGGTGCCACTGGACTGTTTTGGGCCAGGGGGCCGGGGGGGGGAGCTCTGCAACTTACCTGGCTGCTTCTTGCTCTGACTGAGGGCTGCTGGGAGCAGGGGGTGGGGCTTGTTGCATGTGCCCGCCTCCTGGGCTCTTTACTGCCGGAGCTCCGCTCCTGTGCGCTCCTGCAGGAAATGACCCCTGAATGTGAGCAGAGAAGAGAGATTCTATTCCTGCCCAGTACATAACAACTATTTGAGATGCCTGACCAACATTTGTGTAAGAAGGGATACCATTTCTCTAGAAGACTGAGCTGATTTGAGGGAACTGAGGAACCACTCTAACTGTCAGGAAGTTCTTCCTAATGTTTAGGATGGTTTCTCACATCCATGTAGCCATTTGGGGCTTCCCACAGTGGCCACAACTCCCAGCAGCTTCAAGTCACCAGCGATATTCACTTGCAACTGCTTCCTCTTCCTCTTTTTATGCTCTAGCCTGCTTAGCTGCAGCCTCCCACCATGAGTCTCACCTGTCAATCGTGCTGAAGCAGGTTCTAGGGCTGGCACCTGACACTCCCTTATTAGGAAGGCTACCGTCTGGGAGGAATTGATCCCGCAGCCGCTTGGATGGAGCCTAGCTGCCAATAGACTCTAAGCCAAGATGAGGTTACCTGACAACCCCGTTCTCTGCTCCTCCTCAAGGGGTTGGACTAGATGACCCTGGAGGTCCCTTCCGACTCTACGATTCTATGGTGTTGGCAGCCGTAGGTGTTTTGTGTCCACGTGACCTACGTATGTTCTTTTGTTCTTTCACTGCACAACTTAGGCGTGGGGATGAGTGAGATTTGCCAGTTTCATTCCATTCTTTTTATAGGCTGGATCACATTTGGCTCCATCTGAGTTATATGGAGCGGATGCCGTTAATTTCAGAATTGGCAAGTGCGCCCACCGTTTGCCTCCGTTTGTTTGTGTGGAATCATCTCTCTCTCCCCGAGTAATCCACAGGTTATTTTGCATATTGCGACTTCATTTTTTTTTTTTAATATCGAGCACCGTTGCACATGAGCAATTGCTTATATCAATTTAAACAGGGACGTGCATTTTCATGCACATCACAGCATTTCACTGCAAAGAGAGGTGGGGTACAGATCCGGGTCCTTAACATTTGTGCCAACCCCCTCCGAAAAAATTCAGGACAGTTGGCAGCAACGTTTGGTTTTTTTAATTAAAATATTCATCCCACAACAGAGAAGCTTATAAAGCAGCTTCCAAACAAATGTCTCAGGAACATATTAAGGCTATAAAACAATTCATCTACGGGGGCTAGGATACAATCCAGGAACAACAATGAACATCTACAGCAACATAAATAAGCCAATGGAAAGCCGGTATGGTGTGGTGTGGTGGTTAGTGGGGCAGTGATCCTCTGTATTGTCGGTGCTTGGGGGGCAACAATGGGAGGGGTTCCGGAGTTCTGGCCCCACTGGTGGACCTCCTGATGGCACCTGGGTTTTGGGCACTGTGTGACATAGTGTTGGACCGGGTGGGCCACTGGCCTGATCCAACATGGCTTCTCTTATGTTTTTATGTCTGGGGCAGTGTCTTCTTGGTGCTTCGGGGGGGCACAATGGGAGAGTTTCTGGAGTTCAGGCCCTGCTGGTGGACCTCCTGATGGCCCCTCTCAGCTTTTGGCCACTGTGTGAAACAGAGTGTTGGACTGGATGGGTCATTGGCCTGATCCAATATGGCTCCTCTTATGTTCTTATGTCTGTGGCAGTGTTGCTTTCTATTCTTGGTGCTTGGGGGGGCAACAGGGGGAGGGCTTCTGGAGTTCTGGCCCTGCTGGTGGACCTCCTGATGACACCTGGGTTTTTGGTCACTGTGTAACACAGAGTGTTGGACTGGATGGGCCATTGACCTGATCCAACATGGCTTCTCTTATGTTCTTATGTCTGGGGGCAGTGATGCTCTGTCTTGGTGATGTAGAGTGTTTGACTGGATGGGCCATTGACCTGATCCAACATGGCTTCTCTTGTTTTCTTATGTCTGGGGCAGTGATGCTCTGTCTTCTTGGTGATTGGGGTGCAACAGTGGGTGGGCTTCTAGAGTTCTAGCCCTGCTGGTGGACCTCCTGATGGCACCCTGGAGAAATCAGTTCCCAATAACAATCATTCAAAAGAAGTAAAGTTTATTGAGACTTTGATAGGGATCCAGATTCATAACATATTTTGTTAGGACTGATGTCCAGCGTGCGAAGAGACAGAAAAGGGTAATGTTTATTGAGACATTGATAGGATCCACACTCATGACGTTCTTTGTTAGGACTAAGGTCAAGCACGCGAAGCCAGCAATTATAGCATAATCAAGTAGACATTGGTGGCTCTTGGCCAATCGCCTCTAAGCTAAAAGCCCACCGAAATAACACTCTGAGATTCCCGGGGGGGGGGGAGATAACTAAAGACAGTGCAGGTCGCAAGGTTACATGGCTACACCAGACACCAGAGAGATAGTGGCCAGAAACGAAACCATACATTCCAGTTTGCACCCTCCCACACCTCTCCATGGCAACCAAGCTCTAGACAGCTTAGGTTGACACTGGGGTTTGGCCACTGTGTGACACAGGGTGTTGGACTGGATGGATGGGCCATTGGCCCGATCCAACATGGCTCCTCTTCTCTTCTCTTCTCATGTATTCTTGGCACTTGGGGGTGGGGGGGAACAATGAGTGGCAGGGGGACAATATGGAAGGAGTGATACTTTTAGCAATTAGGGTTGCCAATCTCCAGATGGTGGCTGGAGATCTCATGGAATTACAACTGATCTCGATAGAGGTCAGTTCACTTGGAGAAAAATGGCTGCTTTGGAAGGTGGACTCTATGGCATTATACCGCATTGAAGCCCTGTCCCTCCCCAAACCCCGCCCCCCCTCAGGCCCCACCCCCAAATCACCTGGTATTTCTCAACCCAGAGCTGGCACCCGTTATGTCATTTGGTGCCAAAATGTTATGCTTTCAGATACTCTCACGTGGCTAAAGAGAAAGGCATTCCCCATGTACAGAGATATCCCTACTGCGAGATTTTTTTACTGATGAAGGACGGATGGAAAGCCCTTGTAGGATTAAAAGGCACTGTGCAAGTGGACTTTACGCAGGCTGTAAATCGAGTCTGAACTCACGGTGGCTAATGAACAGGTTCTGACGTTGCTCTGCGACCAGAAATACCTCCACGAAATCTGCGGAGAGATTCAGAGGGTTTTTCTCCCTCTGAATCATCTCTTGACTGTGAAATGCGAAATTGTGGTGGCAGTCCGGGAGAGGAGTGTCACTCTAGCAAATGTGTCATGTAATTTTATTTTATTTTTAAATGCAAGCTCTTGGACAGGAGCCCTAGATTTCCAGCAAATTTATTCCATTTGTCTAGGGGCGAGACATGTCTCTGGATCACTGCCCCGGTGAGTTAGATTTCTTGCTTACATGACATTTGATTTCATCACAGAATACATCAGCAAAGGAGCCTACATGATTCATGAAACTGCAAAACAATTTACAGAATACGGCGGCTTCTCCCCACACACACACACACAAATGCACGCACCCCCCAAAAAATCTGGAAATGCGACAGATCAGATTTACTGCCCATATCTGGAATGGCCACGAGAATAAATCAGCTTAAACTAGGCAAGGATTGGAGGAACTATATGCCGTCGAAGGCTTTCACGGCCGGAGTTCATTAGCTGTTGTAGTATTTCCAGGTTGTATGGCTGTGGTCTTGGCATTGTAGGACCTGACGTTTCACCAGGAGCTCTAACTGGCATCCTCAGAGGCAGGGCTATTTTGGGGCAGGAACGTACAGGAACGGAGTTCCGGCTGGCTCCCGAGTTGGCCACGCCCAGCAGGAACTCATTAGCATAATAGGCCACACCCAACAGCAGAAACTCATTAGGATTGGCTACAGTAGGGGTGTGTGGCCTAACATGCAAAGGAGTCCCTGCTACAAAAAAAGGCCCTGGGTTTTGACAACAAACAAGGTCAACAGAATAAGAAGCAAAAGGTGGGTGTGGCTGGATGACCACACTTCTGCGAACATGGGGTGTGTGGCCTGATATGCTAGTGAGCTGTGCTGTCAGGGGTGTGGCCTAATAAACAAATGAATTTCTGCTGTTGGGTGTGGTCTATTATGCTAATGGGTTCCTGCTGGGCTTTTTCTACAAAAAAAGCCCTGCTCAGAGGTATAACACAGAAAGACGGAGTACTCTCTGTATCAAGGTGAGACGGAAAATGGTAGCAGGTCATTTATATCTACTCCGGAAGTTGGGGTAGGGCTGAGTCATTATCTTGTAAGAGTTCCCCAGGCTGTGAAAACATGTTAATGGAGGAGCTTTCCTGAGGAGGTTCTTTTGTATATGGATTGTTTCCTGAGGAGGAACTAGCTGGACCATAGATGTGCTTCAAATCATCGTTCATCCTGTAACAAACCAAATTCAGATTTTATACACATACGGTGGAATGGTATTAGAGCAATGAAGTACTGTTGAATGGTAACTGTAATTTGTTCATAAGGGATTAGACAAATTATTACCCTGACCTGGATAGCCCAGGCTAGTCCAATCCCGTCAGATCTCGGAAGCTAAGCGGGGCCGGCCCTGGCTGGTATCTGGAAGGCCGACCTCCAAGGATTACCAGGGTCGTGACGCAGAGGCAGGCAATGGCAAACCTCCTCTGAAACATCTCTTGCCTTAAAAAGCAAGTCTAGCTCACCACCTAGTGGTGCATAACACTAAAAGAGCTAGAACTTATGACTACCAGACCATCTTAGGCTCTCCTGCTATACTACACACATTGCCATACAATAATAAATTAAGACATATTATTTATCTCTTTTATTTACTTTATTTATATCCCACCTTTCCCCCCATGTGGGAACCCAAAGCAGCTTACAAGGTTCTCCTCCCCTCTGTTTTACCCTCACAACAACCCTGTGAGGTAGGTTAGGCTGAGAGTATGTGACTGGTCCAAGGTCACCCAAGCGAGTTTCCATGGCTCGGGTGGGGATCCAAACCTTTGTTTCCCAGATCCCAGAATTACTACACCACGCTGTCTTAGGACGTACTCCTGAATTATTATGGTTAAATTATGCTGTTTCTACTCCAAAAAAAAGTTGCAGATCATGGTGTTATAACTTACACATAACCACAGCAGTCTGGTTAACCTTAGCTAAATTATGGAAGCAAGAAGAAGCTATCTAACAGATTTTGAAGAGGTGGGGGATAAGTAATTACCATGTTTCCCCGAAAATAAGACACTGTCTTATATTTATTTTTTCTCAAGAAGACACGCTAGGCCTTATACCACAAATGCATAGAAATCCTGATGGGCTTATTTTTGGGGTAGGTCTTATTTTCGGGGAAAACAGGGTAAATACAGGTTAAAGCTGTGGTCAGCAAACGAGTTACATCTGTGATCCTGCCATTAGTTAATTTTTCTAAAAATGCTTTATCATGCAAGGGTTTGTAGATATGCTGTTCAGATGAGTTCAGGTGGGGTAGCTGTGTTGGTCTGAAGCAACAGAACAAAGTTTGAGTCCAGTGGCACCTTTAAGACCCACGGTCTAATTTGGGTATAAGCTTTCATGTGCATGCGGACTTCTTTCAGATACATTAAAACAAGACTTCCTCAACCATTACGTATGGGGGGGGAGGGGTTAGTTGCCAGGAAGGGCTCATTAGAGTCAAAATGCATTAGTAACTGAGCGATAAGTATAGCTAAGATTGGACTGAAGCTGTTGGTAAAACCTGTGAATAGCAGCAAATTAGCATACAAATAATAAAAGAGTTAACAAACAGGTGTGAGAACTAAGTTTGAGTCCAGTGGTACTTTTAAGACCAACAAAGTTTAATTCTGGGTTTAAGCAAGAACTGATTGATTTAGCATGTGTAGTGAGATGAGAACCCATTCTCTCTGTTAAGCCCTGGAGGTTCCATTGTTTAGATGAGTGACACTTCCAATAACTAGAAGTCTGAAAATTCCAGCGGTTGCCATTCTAGCCCAGGATAGAGATGTGAAGGCCCGGGAAAAAAACGGAAAAATTCGGGGGGGGACAGTTTTTCCCCATTTTTTTCCTGAAGCCTTTTTTGTTTTTTTTCCAAAAAATTGGAAAAAATGAAAAAAGAAAAGAAAAGATTATGGAACATTTTATTTTAACATGATGAATACAATATTTTAAGACAAGGTGTTCAAATATTTTCCAAATCATTTCCTAAAAGGACGTATGGCATCAGATTGATCTAATTTTTGTGCACTGAGGACAAGCAAGTCCTAGGTTACAAACTGAACTCTCCAATGCGAGAACAAGATGCATTTCCTCCTTTAGGACAGCGGTTCTCAACCTGTGGGTTGCGACCCCTTTGGGGGTCGAACGACCCTTTCACAGGGGTCGCCTAAGACCATCGGAATACACAAATTTTCAATGGTCTTAGGATAGGGCTCCCAAGTCTCACCAAATCACGGCGGCGGATCGCATCTCTTTGCAGAATCCCTGCCGCGGGGACGGCGAGACGCATTGGGGGTCACCACAACATGAGGAATTGTATTAAAGGGTCGCGGCATTAGGAAGGTTGAGAACCACTGCTTTAGGAGGCGCAATTGTCACAAGAAAAGGGGAAAAAGCTTGTTTTGTTTTTGCATGTGGGTGGGTATTCTGTTTGTAATAATTGTTTGGATACACTATATTTTTAGTCTGCTAGTTGTGACAATTTCATGCCAAGTAAAAATGTCCATAGTCATATTTTATGTTCATAAAGTAACAGAATGACTTTCAATCTGGAAAAGAAAAAAAAAGTGCTAATCTAGCATTTTTTTCAATTTTTCCAAAAAATTCCATCTCCCCCCCCCAAATGGGTTTTTTTTCCAAGCTTCAAAATTTCTGGAGATTTTACATCTCTAGGCGCAGCCCGTCACAGTGTGATCAGGAGCAACTGCAGGCAAGTTGGGGTTTTTTGCAGTTTGTTTCCCATGCACATAAATGAGGAATCACACCTCTGCACTGAGGGGCCCCTATGGGTATGCGATGTACATACTGCGAGGGGGGGGGAACAGCATCGAGCTGGCATGGCCTTATCAGACCATCCTGACAGCATGAGTGCGCACTCGCTCGATCAGACAGAGGGAAGTCTGTCCGTGGCCTGTCGCAACCTGTTTACTACCGGATTTTCTCCAGTGTCTTTTAACCTCGCTTCTGTGGCGGAGCAGCGCGGGTTGCCGACGACTGCAGGACACTTCCCAGATGTTGCTGTCTGATCACACCCTTTAGATCCATCGGGCATTTGCGCCTATGTCGGATCTACTGGCACGTGTGATCGCAGCCAACATAAAGAAACACGTTTGCATTGAATGAGGCTGTGATGGTTCCAATTAATGTTGTGTATACAGAGCTGCGGTGGCTCAAGTGGTTAAGACGCTGAACTGCAGGCTGTGGAAGGTCGGTAGTTCAGCAGTTCAAGACCCGAGTGTGTCGCATGACGGAGCTCCCGTCTCTACCCTGTTTCCCCGAAAATAAGACCCACCCCAAAAATAAGCCCTAGCAGGATTTCTGTGCATTTGTGGTATAAGCCCTAGTGTGTCTTCTTGAGAAAAAATAAATATAAGACAGTGTCTTATTTTCGGGGATACACGGTAGTTCCAGCTCCTGCCAACCTAGCAGTTCGAAAGCAAGAAATTGCAAGTAGATAAATAGCTACCACTTTGGTGGGAAGGTATCAGCGTTCTGTGTGCCTTGGTGTTTAGTCATGCCAGCCACATGACCACGGAAACGTCTTCGGACAGCGCTGGCTCTTCGGCTTTGAAACGGAGACGAGCACCACAACCCTAGAGTCGGACACGACTGGCTTTCGAGCAAGGGAACCTTTACCTTTATACAGAACTTACCAGCCTTTATTTAATTTTGTGTGGTTTGCGTAAACAGCTACATATTATTGAGATTTCATACTTCCACATGTCCTAAAGCGGGGGGGGGCAGGGACGACTTAGATTTTTGCAGAGGTTATTTGAAATGAAAGTTCTTGGGGGGGTGTATCTTTACTGCACTACAAGAATCCCTGCGGATATTCAGAACGAGGCTGCCGTCGCCTTCTGAAATCCAAAATCTTTCCAAAAAGGCCAATTGCTATTCGAAAAGGGGTCCCCTCATTTTCGCAGCCATCATAATCAGAGCTTGATTAGGGCCAATGTGGCTTTCGGTTCACAGTTAATCAAGTCGGAAAGATCTAAGTACTATGCCAGAGACTGGCCTGCTAGCTGTGTATTTGGGGGGAGGGAACAGATAGGAGGCCCCAGGAGTTCAATTGAAGGGGGAGGAGATGGGCAGGTTTGGGAATTAACCTCTGAAGTGCTGCCCCCCCCCCGCTTAACAGCCCCGTCCTTAACAGGAAACTGCTTAGAGTTTATGCTTTCAGGTGCGGCATTCTTTGAATGAGAGCTAATCTGGTTTAAAGGTAGATTTGGATGATCACTGAATAAACAGCTCACTGGGACCGATGTCACACAAGAGCTGCGCCGCGGTCGCGCCTCCCTTTGCCCCGCTTCTATTGGTCAATATTTTTTAAAGCCCCCCGGAGGGGATTTTTTTATTTTTTTTAATAATACTACATAAACTACCAAGAAAAAATGGGGAGAGGGGGACTGCAATTAAGGGAGAAAGAAAAGCAGCGATCTCAATGAGAAAAGAAGAAAAGCACAAGAGAAACAGGAGACATTTACAAGGAGTTAACTTCTTCTCTGCGTGTGTTCTTAGAAAGTGTCATCTTAAAGTCTGCTGAGAAAAAGGAGCTGGAGGTGCCCTTCATAATCAAGAAACCTTTGAGAAGCCACTGGACCCCGAGACCAGAGCGAAAGAGGCTTAAGACTAGCGGTTCTGTTCCTTTGGATGGAAGAAGATTGGGCTGCAGGGAACGTCTAAGAAGATATCAAGAATTTAGAGAGTTTTAGTATAGATGTAAAGGGGGAAGGACTTTGAAAATTGCCTTTATGAAGTGAGCTGGAGGAGATGCTCGGGAAATCTTCTCATAACAAGTAACAATCTAACATATAAGCTTAGACAGGATCTCACAAAGTATATTGTTTATTAACAGCCTTTCTTTTAATAACAGTCTTTTAACAGGGAATGATCTCCTAACCTTGGGTTTTTAGCTTAGTGTGGGTTATCTTTTCTTTCTCCCTTAATTGTGGTCAATTTCCCACTTGAAGCCGTGCTGCCGCATTTTGACCCGTGGCTTCGCCCAATTTTCCCCGCAGGTTCGTGATCCTCAAAAAAACAGGACCACGAAACCATGGGGAAAATCAGGCAAAGCCGCGGGTCAAAATGCGGCCATGCGGCTTCAAGTGGGAAATTGACCAATAGAAGCAAGGCAAAGGGAGGCGCAACCGTGGCACAGCTCTTGTGTGAAATCGGTCTGTGTGTCTGTGGGAAGTGCCATCAGGCCGCAGCCAACTTATGAGGACCTCCTCATGGGATTTCCGAGGGAAGAGACGGACAGAGGTGGTTCGCCATTGCCTGCTTCTGGATTTCCTTGGTGGTCTCCCAGACAAGTATTGACCAGGGCTGACCCTGCTTAGCTTCCAAGATAAGGTTGGCAGGTGCCCCCTCACCGCTGCAGGCGATGGGAGAGATAGGGTTGCCAGATCCAGGCTGAGAAACTCCTGGAGATTTGGGGATGGAGCCTGGGGGGGACAAGAACCTCAGTAGGGTACAGTGCCACAGAGTCCACCTGCCAAAGCATCCATTTTCGCTAGGAGAACTGTTCTCTGAGGTCTGGAGATGATCTGCAATTCCGGGGTTCCCCAGGTCTCACCTGGAGGCTGGGATCCCTAGATCTGATGAGATCTGTTTAGCCTGGGTCGTCCAGGTCAGGGCAAACAGATCACTGAGCCTTAGTAAAACTCCAGTCTGCGTGAAAAAGAGGAAGATGCAAAGACACTGGTTTAATCTCCTGTGCAACTGAGTGCTCAGTCTATGAGAAAATGAGCCTTAACACATTGATGCCTCTGGAGTCACAAGGGGCTATGACAGGCCACCTTTCACTCTTCTGAGTACCATTCCCCAGTGTGGCACCTGCCCCATTTTTCAGGACAGTGGGGCCATGTTTGGTGGGGCTTCTGGCGGGCAGTCGGCTCCCACCCTGAATTAGCTGCTGCAGACAAACAGAAGAAGTGAAAGAGGAGATTGAATTTATACCCTGCCCTTCACTCAGAGTCTCAGAGTGGCTTACAATCCCCCCTCCCCTCCCCACAACAGACACCCTGTGAGGTAGGTGGGGCTGAGAGAGCTCTCTCGAGGACTGCTCGTGAGAGAACAGCTGTAAGAGAACTTGTGACTGGCCCAAGGTCACACCAGCAGCCGCAAGTGGAGGAGTGGGGAATCAGACCCGGTTCTCTCAGCTTAGAGACCACGCTCCTAACCACTACATCAAACTGGCTCCCTCGCACAGGTAAGCGCTGAGCCTCTCTGAAGTAAATGCTTATTTGGTTGAGGGGAATTGTGGATGTGGCTTTTTGCGAGCCGCAGAGAGGAAGTACTACTGCTTTAACATAGTGAAATGAATATTACGACATCCTTATTTTCACTGATACTGATCTATAGTACAGGGCAGGACCTTTTCCTAAATGGGTCAGATCCGATCAGGGACATGCAGATTCCTCAGGTCCAGTTTTACTGAGAGAAACTGAGAAGGGGCAGAAAGAATAATACTGTGTTCAGTAATATTGGAAGGATGAAATGAAGACGGATCTTAATTTTTGGCCTCCTGGCGCATGAATGTCAACAACTATATCTACCCATGCAGTGTCGGGCCTCTTTTAACATAGAACTTCAGCTGAGGTGTGCTTAAACCCCCTTTCTCCTCTGGACGGAGCAGTTGTGCCAATTCAGAACGAAAGCTCTAAACCGGAGTTTTTGGAAACAGTTTTGATTAATACTTGTAAGATGACATGAATGAGTAATGGGCGTCGTCTTCTATAATCTTATCACAGTATTCAGGGCTCTTTTCCTAGAAAAAGAGCAGGAACTCATTCGCATAATAGGCCACACCCAACAGCAGGAACTCATTGGCATATTGGGTCACACCCCTGACACCACAGCTCATTAGCACATTAGGACACACCCCCATGTTACCAGAAGTGTGGTCATCCAGCCACACCCACCTTTTGCTTGTTATTCTGTTTACCTTGTCTGTTCTCAAAACCCAGGGCCTTTTTTTGTAGCAGGAACTCCTTTGCATGTTAGGCCACACACCCCTAACGTAGCCAATCCTAATGAGTTTCTGCTGTTAGGTGTGGCCTGTTATGCTAATGAGTTCCTGCTGGGCGTGGCCAACTTGGGAGCCAGCCGGAACTCCGTTCCTGTGCGTTCCTGCCCAAAACTAGCCCTGACAGTATTTATTATAAGGGTGGAAGGGAAAAAAATATAATGCCGTGATTACATTGAAGCAGAGACCTGGCAATATAACCCTCCCCCCTTTTTTTTTTGCATTGAGGCATGCAAATCTATTCCAGATCTCACGGACAGGTATCAGTGTGGTTATAATCCTCCGGTGAAAAATAGACTGACAGTTCTCTGATGGTGTGCACAGCAGATCTGATGTGTGTCCATTAACTGGGAGGGGGGCATCCCTTCCGGTCCCCTTAGGAATTACTTAATAGCTGGGGTAGCCATTTCTTCTGTAAGTAAGTCTAGGCTGCCCAGGGGGAAGAGCCTGTGCTAGACGATATCCAACTGTGAAAGGTTAAAAGGATATTGATATTAGAAGGACCTGATTCATTTCTCTGGGCACGGCCCGAAGTATCCCTGTTTCGGAGGACAGCTGAGCGATGGTTCGTGCGGGATTCGTTGTAAAACGACCATTCGCCTCATTGATTTCAACACGGAGCTTGCTAGCATTTGAGGCTTTCCATTTCAAGAGGTGAACTGGCGTGCTGTCTTCTTGCGTCGTCCTAATCTTCCTTATTCACTTTTGGTGGCTAGCGTATTTAGGGTTGCCAAGTCTCACCTTGTTCCGGAGCGGGGGACTCCCGGGTCGATCCCGGAGAGAGCGTGCGCTGCATCCACGTCACCAGGAAGTGACGTGACGACGCTGGGCATGCTGGGGCAGGGCCACGACCATTCGAGGGAAAACCATAGAGTTTTCCCTCGGATGTCCCCAGCGTGCCCAGCATAGTCGCGTCACTTCCTGATGACGTGCACGGCGGGGTGGAGTTCCCCACGGGGCCCGATCTGGTGGCGGGGAACGGGCCTCTGGGGCGGAGGTTTCCACACCCCCCGTGGGGACTTGGCAAGCCTAAGCGTATTGTGTATGGGTTTGCAGGACCACAAGTGTTCTGTTTAGGGTCTTCTTGAAATGTTTAAATAGTTGAAGGAAAAATTGGATTATTATTTTTTTTTGGTCTCTTTTCTCCAGTAAGGCTGCTATCTCTTGCTTGGGACATTCCTGAAGATTTGGGGGGGTGGAGCCTGGATGGGAGGGAGCTTGGCAGGATGTGATGTCATACAGTCCATTATCCGACACCGCTGTTTCCTCCAGGGTAACCAGTCCGTGCAGTCTGAAAATCAGTTGCAATTCTCCCACAGCTCCTGCCCCCACCTGAGGTTGGTAACCCTATTTCTCTCCCTTTACCCCCTGCAGTTATTGGGGGGATTACCCCTAAATTACCAAAGGGTAATTACAATCATTTTAGCCTATGGCAGGTGCCAGTTTGGTGTAGTGGTTAAGTGCGCGGACTCTAATCTGGGAGAACCGGGTTTGATCCCCCACTCCTCCACTTGCACCTGCTGATGTGACCTTGGGTCAGTCACAAGCTCTGGCACAGCTGTCCTTGAAAAAGAGCAGTTTGTGTCAGAGTTCTCTCAGCCCCACCCACCTCACAGGGTGTCTGTGGTGGGGAGGGGAAGGGAAAGGAGGTTGTAAGCCGCTCTGAGACTCCAAGTGAAGGACGGGGTGTAAATCCTATCTCTTCTTCTTCTTCTTCTTCTACTATACATTACAGCTGGTATGATTATTGAAAATCTTCTTTGATAATTGTGAGACGTCACTAGAGGATATGAACTATCGAGAGACTGTTTTTGTCCCACATCTTTGTTCAGAAGAAAATCTTCCTTCGAAACGGCAAGACATTCCGGAGATCACCGTCAATATATATTTTTCTATGATTATGTATATTATTTTTGTTCACTTTTCTGTGATTCTTTAAAGACATATATTAAGCGTCACTTTCTCACAGTTTTTCTTGTTCTCTGTATCACCGGAAGTGTGTCAGAAGGCAACACCCACCACTCAGGCTCCACTGGACTGTTTGGGATTGCTAGCTATTGGGGGGGGGGCGAGAACATGCAGATCTGTCCTCGCAGAGGAGGGAGAGCTTGTACCTGAATAAAACTTGGTCTTACAGGTGCCACTGGACTGTTTTGGATTGCTAACTGAGGGGGGGGGAGCTCTGCAACTTACCTGGCTGCTTCTTGCTCCTTGTGGCCCGGGGCTGCTGGGAGCAGGGGGCGGGGCTTGTTGCATGTGCCCACCCCCTGGGCTCTTTACTGCCGGAGGGGGAGGGAAAGGAGTTTGTAAGCCGCTCTGAGACTCCTTTGGGTAATGAAAGGCGGGGTATAAATCCAACTCCTCCTTCTCCTTTTCCTCCTCTTCCTCCTCCTTTTCCTCCTCCTCCTCCTCCTCCTTTTCCTCCTCTTCTTCTTCTTCATCCCTTCCAAGGGGGAATGGAAGTGACATCACATTGTTTGTTTCTTTATGTATTGTTCTGGCCCTGGTGTATAGTAGGGTTGCCAAGTGGAACTTACCTTGGCAGCTGGGGACTCCCGGGTGGATCCCGGAGCGCACGCGCACCACACATACGTCACCAGGAAGTGACGTTATGACGCCGGGCACACTGGGGGCGGAGCCACGACCATACAAGGGAAAACCATAGAGTTTTCCCTTGTATGGCCATGGTCCCGCTCCCAGCGTGCCCGCGTCACTTCCGGGTGATGCGCACATTGGGGAGGAGTTCCCCCCGGGGCCTGATCCGGCGCTGCCGGGGAACGGGCCTCTGGGGCGGGGTTTTCCCCCCCGGGGGGACTTGGGATCCCTAGTGTATAGTGAAAGAATTGACATCTGTGGATGAGAGGAACAGGGTGGGGCCATGAGTCAAGTGGCAGAGCGTCTGATTTTCGTGTCCCAGATTCAGCCCATGACATCTCCCGTTAAGAAAACCAGGCAGAAGGCGACGTGAGGGAAAGTGATGTGAGACGTCAGAGAGCCGCTGCCTATCGGATGGAGCAGTCCTGACCTTGATAGGCCGAAGGTTCAACTCCGTAGAAGGCAGCCTCATGTGAATTTCTGTCAACAGGCCTGAAAACAGGGGGGGGGGGAATCTGGCCAGCTTGATTTCTTTTTCTGCCTGTCTGACCCCTGTCACGGAATTACAGAGTTGTCTGGGAAAGATGAATTGACTATTAAACCTTTTTATGTCTGTGGAGCAGGCACGGCCTCGGTCTTTTCTGGAACACCCGAGGTTACCTCATTGAGAACAGTCGAGAGAAAAAGAATTGTTGACACATGTAGGCCGTGGGCTTGGCGTCAATTCTGGCCGAAATCGATATCAGTCGGAAAGTTCCGGTTGCCGGTCATGGCCTATGGGCTCAGCTGAATCACAGGCATTCAAAACGGGGCAACGGCTGCTGCGGTCCTGTTGGGTTAAAATTAGGACGAGAGCAGTGGGAAATCACAGCAATGCAGAAAGCGAGCCCTTCAGGGAGGAAGAAAGAAGAAAGGGAGCCATGAGGCGTGGCCCCTGAGAAACTAGGGTGGTTGTATCAACTGCAGTCAGCATGACAAAGAAGAAGAAGAAGAGATTGGATTTATACCTTGCCCTTCACTCGGAGTCTCAAAGTGGCTTACAAACTGGAGAGCCAGTTTGGTGTGGTGGTTAACTGTGCGGACTCTAATCTGGGAGAACCGGGTTTGATTCCCCACTCCTCCACTTGCACCTGCTGATGTGACCTTGGGTCAGTCACAAGCTCTGGCACAGCTGTCCTTGAAAAAGAGCAGTTTGTGTCAGAGTTCTCTCAGCCCCACCCACCTCACAGGGTGTCTGTTGTGGGGAGGGGAAGGGAAAGGAGTTTGTAAGCCGCTCTGAGACTCCAAGTGAAGGGAGGGGTATAAATCCAATCTCCTCTTCTTCTTCTCTTCTTCCCCTCCCCACAACAGGCACCCTGTGAGGTAGGTGGGGCTGAGAGAGCTCTTTCGAGGACTGCCCTTGAGAGAACAGCTCCCAAGGTCATCCAACAGCTGCAAGTGGAGGAGTGGGGGATCAAACCCGGTTCTCCCAGATTCGAGTCCGCGCACTTAAGCACTAGACCAAACTAGACACCCTTTTTCATTGCTAAAAACACTTTCTGATGGGTGCTGCTAAGAACACCTTCCAGTCTGCAGTGCGTCGTCTGTGAATGTCACTAATGCTGTCTCCAGATGGGAAGAGAGCCACTGGGGGGAAAAAGGAAACCAGGCACGCGTTCGAGCCAGTGTAGGTTTTCATTTATGTTACAAATACACACACACACACACAAAAAATGCCGAAAGGGATATAAATACCGCTTTGTTAAAAACAGCCTAAGCCACCATTGTTACAACAACAACAAAAATAATCTGCAGTTCCGTGTGCTGAGTCTGAGTGAATCAGGTATTTTTAAGGTGCCAGATGGAATGCCACAGAAAATGAGAAATCCAGACGAAACTGGTAGTCAGTTTTCAGGGAGATGGCGCAGATAAGCTGGTACTTCGTATCGATCCGCTTTCGGTTTAGTGAGAAGGAGAGTTTTCAGGCTTCACGGATCATTTGTCATCTCGTCTGACTCCCCGGTCTCTAGAGCCAACATGGATGTCGTAGACCCAAATAAAGTCTTAAGATACAATGCTGTATTATGGCGAGGTATATAATATCCTATGTCCAAGGAACGAGACTGTGCTGGACCTCTTATTTCTTGCATCAGTGGTCCGGAGCACTTAGTTGTTTCCCGCTAGGGTGGCACCAAATATTTGCCAGTCTCATTTTTAAGAAAGGCTTGCCATTTCCCCGGTGGGGGTGAGGGATTCCCCCTGACACTAGGGGCTGCTTCCCCGCTTCCGCTCACCTGGCTGGCAGGGGGGAAATGGCAGGAAGTGAAGGGGACGTCACCGACATCCCAATGCACTGATGATACCACCACCCCCGTGCACCCGGAAGTGATGTCAGTGTGTTGCTGAGGGACTCTGGCGATGCTCTGGCATTGTGGCAAAACTCTACAGATGCAGTGATGTCACTTCCGGGTCCTTGGGAAGTGACATCAGGACTTCACCGGTGATGTCATTACATTGCCATTGAGGGCTCTCGCTGCCAGTAAGTAGGGTGTGGGTGTTTGTAGTATATAAAGTAATTAAGACTATTTTATATACAGAATTTAACTTGATCTAATGCTATAGATTGTCTACGAGGCCGGCCTGGAAGCCCTTGTTTTTAGAGGGTAAAAGAAGTACTTGAAGAGACTGGGTCTGAAATATTCCCATACCCACCTACCACCTCTTGTCTGTTGTGTGTCTGCTGGTTTTTACTGCTGCTTCAGCACCAAGTCAGAAGGGTGTTTTTTTCTTCCTCGCAGTAGTGCATACAGATCATCTCAGCCAATCTTTGACTACATGGTGGCATTGCTTAAGCCCTGTTCATTGATGCTGATATCGCATGTAAGCGGAAAGCACTCCACTACATGAGTGTTTGGTGTCGTGGTTAAGTGTGTGGACTCTAATCTGGGAGAACCGCGTTTGATTCCCCACTCCTCCACTTTCACCAGCTGGATGACCTTGGGCAAGCCATAGTTCTGTCAGAGCTGTCCTTGAAAAAGAGCCGTTTCTGTCATAGCTCTCTCAGCCCCACCTACCTCACAGGGTGTCTGTTGTGGGGAGAGGAAGGGAAAGGAGTTTGTAAGCCACTCTGAGACTCCTTTAGGTAGTGAAGGGCGGGATATAAATCCAATCTCTTATTCTCTCCTTCTTCATTACCCACAGCTGCCATTTTGTCTGAATAGGCACTGTGTGTATTTTTGAACTTTGGTGTGCATGAACACACAACCACAGCAACTTTGCATTCCCAGTCACACGTACCAAAGCTGGAAAATGCATGCACATTTCCCTATGTATACAAAATGATGAGCAAGCCTATTGAGAGGGTCGTGTATAGCAAGCTGTCTCGCCGTGTGGGTAGGAAGGGCTGTGGCTCTGTGGAAGAGCCTCTGCTTGACATGCGGAAGGCCCCCGGGGACTCCAGTTAAAAGAACCAGGCAGGAGGTGATACGATATGAAGGACCTCAGCTGAGACCCTGAAGAGCCACTGTCAGTCTGAGTAGACAATACTGACTTTGATGGGCCAATGGTAGGAAGGGCTGTGTTTCAGTGTAAGAGCCTCTACTCGGCAGGCAGAAAGTCCCGGGTTCAATCCCCAGCATCTCCAGTTAAACAAATCAGATAGTAGGTGACGTGAAAGACCTCTTCCTGAGACCTTGGAAAGCTGCTGCCAGGGTAAGTAGACAATACTGACCTTGGTGGACCGATGGGCTCTTTAGCTTGGAGAAACGACGACTGAGGGGTGACATGATTGAGGTTTATAAGATTATGCATGGGAAAGAGCAGGTAGAGAAAGAGGTACTTTTCTCCCTTTCTCACAATACAAGAACTCGTGGGCACTCCACGAAATTGCTGAGCAGTCGGGTTAGAATGGATAAAAGGAAATACTTCTTCACCCAAAGAGCGATTAACACATGGAATTCACTACCACAGGAGGTGGTGGCGGCTACAAGCATGGACAGCTTCAAAAGGGAATTAGAGAAGCATGTGGAGCAGAGGTCCATCAGTGGCTATTAGCCACAAGGTATAGACAGGGGCTCTGGGGCAAGTGATGCTCTGTCTTCTTGGTGCTTGGGGGGGTCAACAGTAGGAGGGCTTCTAATGTCCTGGCCCCACTGGTGGACCTCCTGATGGCACCTGGTATTTCTGGCCACTGTGTGACAGAGTGTTGGACTGGATGGGCCTTTGGCCTGATCCAACATTGGTGTCTCTTATGTTCTTATGATGGTCTGATTCAGCATAAGGGAACTTCTTGTGTTCCTGTGTCTTGAGGGAAGGTCAGTAGGCCCTGAACAAATGAGTGCTTTAGGGTTGCCAAGTGGCACCTGACCTACCTTGCCGGCGGGGGACTCCCGTCTGGATCCTGGTGCGTGTGCGTGTGCGCGAAGCGCGCACGCGCCGCATGCACGTCACAGGGAAGTGATGTCATGACACCGGGCACACTGGGGGCGGGGCCATGACCATACAAGGGGAAACCATAGAGTTTTCCGTTGTATGGCCGTGGCCCCACCCCCAGCATGCCCGACGTCATAACGTCACTTTCCTGTGACGTGCACGCTGGGGCGGGGTTCCCCCCGGGGCCCGATTCCCCGGTGTCGGGGAACGGGCCTCTGGGGAGGGGGGTTTCCGCCCCACGGGGGGACTTGGCAGCCCTAGAGTGCTTTCCTCCTCCTTCCGAAGCATGACACCCACAAACATTACTTAAGTGGGGTGCTGATGATGACTGTTTTCAGGGAAACCACCCTGTCATTCCGCTTTTAGAACTGTAATCCACCCAAGTGATATCTATCCCCAGTCAAGAACTTCGAGCCAAACTAGACACGAGGGAGGTCCCCAAGTCCATCACAGGGATGCCTCCACCATTTTAAGGATGACATTCCCTTTTTTTACAGACACCGTGGAAGGCTGATCCTGATCGGGACCGTGGCATTGGGAGGAGGGGCCCCATGGGCTCGGGGTCCTGAAAATGGTGCAAAAAATAGATACCTGAAAATAGGGTATGGGTGTTTACAGTATATACGGAATTTAACATGATCTAATGCTATAGAGCTGCGGTGGCTCAAGTCGCTAAGACGCTGAACTGCAGGCTGTGGAAGGTCGATAGTTCAGCAGTTCGAGACCCGAGTGTGCCGCATGACGGAGTGAGCTCCCGTCTCTAGTTCCAGCTCCTGCCAACCTAGCAGTTCGAAAGCAAGAAAGTGCAAGTAGATAAATAGGTACCACTTTGGTGGGAAGGTAACAGCATTCTGTGCACCTTGGTGTTTAGTCATGCCGGCCACATGACCACGAAAACGTCTTCGGACAGCGCTGGCTCTTCGGCTTGGAAACGGAGATGAGCACCGCAACCCTAGAGTCGGATTCGACTGGCTTTCGAGCAAGGGAACCTTTACCTTTACCTTCACCTAATGCTATAGACTGTCTTACAGTATGTATTCTGATTGATTTATGTATTTACTTTAGTTATTTCTTGCCCTTCTCCCCTGTGGGCACCCAAAGATGCCTTCATCATTCTCCTCTCTTTTTTATCCTCACAATGATACTGTGAGGTAGGGTAGGCCGAGAGTCCGTGACTGGCCGAAGGTCACCCAGCAAGATTCCATAGCAGAGTGAGGATTCGAACCTGGGTTTCCCGGATTCAAGTCCAACACTTTAACGGCTACACCATGCTGACTCTCAACCTTGTATTAAAACCTTGTATTGAAAAGCATTTCACTCAAGTTCCAAAGGAGCACTGTTAGTACGCCCAAAACCTATTGGGGGGACAACAGTTTCCCCCTTGAATTTTCCTGTCCGCCCCCCAAGTCTTTGTGTATCTTCCCATCATGCATGCATGATATTACTTTAAGAAGACCAGAATGTGTTATTTCCTTTTTTTCCATTTTTATCCTCAGAACAATCCTCATCCCAGTCCAATTACCTTTATTGGCATGTAACCCTCACAGACTCATATACAACAGAACAACAACAACAGAAAATATTACTTGCAAAAAGAGCAGGTATGAACAGGGTTACCATGTAAATGTACCAGCAAAGAAAACCAATTAATTAAATAGAGGACGAATAGAAATGGCACCGGAGAGAAATTTAGCAACAGCTTCCGTTATCTCAAAATTTGAGTTATCGATAAGAATCTTTATAGACACAGAGAATCCTCCATCTTTCTGTGTTATACCTCTGAGGATGCCAGTCACAGCTACTGGTGAAACGTCAGATCCTGCAATGCCAAGACCACGGCCAGACAACCCAGAAAATCTACAACAGCTAATCTTTAGCCTATCAGAATATTCTGAATATTTTAAAATTTCAGACGTAGCGCATGATAGAACATGGGAAATCATTTCGATGTGTCCATTTGTACGTGGAACAGCATCTATCAGTGAAGGGCACATCCTGGAAATGGCCAGATAATAAGGCTGAAGGTAGTACGTTGAATCTGGCTAAGGAGAGGGCACTATGAAATTTGGGGATGTGAAGTTGATAAAGATAAGAGGCAGTTTTGCTGACTTTAGGAGATATTCCAAAGTCCAGAGGTGAACAAAGCGAAGTAGATTGTGGTAGCTCAAGTTCAGAGAGAGCGATGGCCCCTAGGTCACTCAGTGGGCTTTATGGCTGAGTAGAGGCTTCGAATCCAAGTCTCCTGACTACTACATAGTGTGGTCTCTCTGTAATGTAAAGCCAGCCTAAAATTAATATAGCAAATTCCTCGCCCCCCGCTTACCCTAAGAGATCATATTCATGTGTGCGCACGGTCTTAGTCACTTTCAAAATTAGTTTTCAGACTTTGAAGAAGGAAAAAAAGAAAGAAAGTCATGCATGATTTATTGAAAGAGAAGCTCATTAGAGCGACAAACAGAACGTTGTTTGCGGGGAAGCAAAACATTAGGCGCGCCTCCCTCGCTGCCAGAGTGAGGTGCTAAATTTAAACCTTCTCTTTTGAATGTCAGCGCCTGACAGGATTTGATTTGGATAATAAATTGGTGCATCCACATTACAAAGCTTTTTATTGTCTTTTGGGGAGAAGGGTTCTTCCCCGGCCCCCTTTTGAAGTTATTTTGGAAGTCGCTGCATCAGAAATGCAAAAAATACCCTAATAAGGAAAAGTGACATTTTTGCGGTGTTTTGTAGCAAAAAGAGACACTAGCAGGAGCATTTATCCAGCAATTTCAAAGGGATTGAGTACACTGAGTACACCGCTGAGAAATTTGTATGACCCACCTCAGGGCATTTTTTGTAGAAAAAGCCCAGCAGGAACTCATTAGCATAACAGGCCACACCAAACAGCAAAAACACATTAGCATAAGAGGCCACACCCCTGACAGCACAGCTCATTAGCACATTTGGCCGCACCCCCATGTTACCAGAAGTGTGGTCATCCATCCACACCTACCTTTCCCTTGTTATTCTGTTTACCTTGTTTGTTGTCCAAACCCAGGGCCTTTTTTTGTAGCAGGAACTCCTTTGCATGTTAGGCCACACACCCCTAATGTAGCCAATCCTAATGAGTTTCTGCTGTTGGGTGTGGCCTGTTATGCTAATGAGTTCCTGCTGGGCGTGGCCAACTTGGGAGCCAGCCGGAACTCCGTTCCTGTGCGTTCCTGCCCAAAAATAGCCCTGACCCACCTGAGGCCATCGTTAAGCAATTGTATTAAAACAGACACTGCTAGCACTGTATGATATTGAATTGTTTTATAATGAACTCTTTTGAGATTACTTTTATGAGAAATTCAACTGTTATTTATGTATTTACTTCTCATGCAAGTCGCCCTGAGCCTGCCTCGGCGGGGAGGGTGGGGTATAAATTGAATAAATAAATAAATAAATAAA
>NW_015160355.1:25449-32827 GCF_001447785.1 Gekko japonicus
TTTGGCCTGCCTTGCTTATAATGGGCAATCAAGACAGATCACCCTGCCCTGACCTGGATATCCCAGGCAAGCCCGGTCTTGTCAGATCTCGGAAGCTAAGCAGGGTCGACTCTGGCAAGTACTTGGATGGGAGGCCTCCTTGGAATACCAGCGGCCGGGAGGCGGGAGCAGGCTTTATTCAGCCACCTCTCTGAATATCCTCCAGGTCCCCAGTAGGGGTCAGTCACCAGAGGTCGGCATGACTTCCAGGTGCACACTAGGGCTGCCAAATGCCCCCAGGGGGCGGAATTCCCCCCGGTTTTGAGCCCCGATTCCCGCTCCCACGGAATTGGGGCCCGGGGGAAACCCCACCCCCGAGTACGCGTCACCCGGAAGTGACGTCACACGCTGGGGGCGGAGCCACGCCATATGAGGGGAAACAAAGAGTTTTCCCCTCAAATGGCGTGGCTCCGCCCCCAGCGTGTGACGTCACTTCCGGGTGACGCACACGCGACGCGCGCGCACGAAGTGGACGCCGGCCGGGAGCCCCCCACTCCTGGCCAATTTCAATTTGGCAACCCTAGTGCACACACACACACTCACACGCACATATGAAAAATACCAGTAAAAGCAAAGGTTTCCCTTGCTCGAAAGCCAGTCAAATCAGACTCTAGGGGGCGGTGCTCATCTCCATTTCCAAGCCAAAGAACCAGAGCTGTCCGAAGATGTTTCTGTGGTCATGTGGCCAGCGCACGGAACGCTTTTACCTACCCACCGAAGTGGTACCTACTTGCAATTTCTTGCTTTCGAACTGCTAGGTTGGAAGGAGCTGGGGCCAGGGACGGGAGCTCACTCCATCACGCGCCACTCGAGTCTCGAACTGCCAAGCTGCTGACCTTCCATTCGCGGCTCAGCATCTTCACCTCTGAGCCATCGCGACCCCTGAAAATCATGGCGCATGCAAATAGATCGGTGAGATTGTTCTCAGGGCCCCGCCGGTTCCCCCGAAGTAGGCCCATTCGGCTTACCATGAGGCGATCATTGCCTCTCCCAGGGACAATATTTAGAACAAAATGCGGCTTGCCTACAAAACGAAACAAATTAGGGGAGCAAGCCAACTGGTGTTCGAGGGAAAAGGTCATTTGTCCTTCTTCATCACTTCCTTGCCTGAAGATCTCATTACTCCCGGAATTACCTAAATGGCTTTCAATCAAAGGCTGCCTGTCGGAGATTATTTCACACACCTGAGCTTGTCAGTTTAAGGAGCCTTCTATGGATTATTCTCACGCACGCACACTCAAGCGCACACGGAGTGTAATTAAACCAGCCAAACAGCTCTTGGGGCATCTGCTTGTGCTGTCATTCATGCACCTGGCACGGTTTCTGTCCTCCACTAATAGATTCCGTTATTAATTGGGACCCCCCCCCTTCTCGGTCTTTGTTTTGCCTCCGAGGTATCTCCACTGCCTACCTAGAAGGCTTTATCTGTGCTTGTATTTTTGTACAGCATCATATAGAGGGTAGGGAATTCTATTAAATACTAACGAATTATTAGATAAAGTAGCTAGATTCAAGTCCAGTAGAACCTTGGAGACTAACAAGAATTTTAAGGGCATGTACTTCCAAGAGTCAAAGCCCTCTTCATCAGATAACATAAGAAGAGCCATTCTGGATCAGACTAATGGTCTATCTAGTCCAGCATCCTGTCCCACACAGGGGCCAACCAGCTCCTCTGGAGGGCCAACAACATGGCTTGGAGGCCGAGGCCTTCCTAAGGACATGAGAAGAGCCCTGCTGGATCAGACCAGTGAGGGTCCATCTAGTCGAGCATCCTGTCTCACACACTGGCCACCCAGTTCCTCTGGAGGGCCAACAACAGGGCAGAGAGGCCGAGGCCTTCCTAAGGACATCAGAAGAGCCCTGCTGGATCAGACCAGTGGTCCTTCCAGTCCAGCAGCTTGTTTCACACACTGGCCAACTAGGAGAGCCCTGCTGGATCAGACCAGTGGTCCATCCAGTCCAGCATCCTGTCTCACACAGTGGCCAACCAGTTCCTCTGGAGGGCCAACAACAGGGCAGAGAGGCCGAGGCCTTCCCCTGAGGTTGCCTCCTGGCTCTAGGATTCAGAGACTTTAAATGTGGAGGTTCCCCTTAGCCACCATGGCTAGTAGCCATTGATGACTTATCCTCCATGAATCCATGTCATCTCCTTTTCAAGCCATTTATTCTTATAAGAACATATTTATTCCTGTAAGAACAAGATAGGATCCCTTTGTCAGATGGGACAAAGGAAGCTTTGACTATCGAAAGCTTATACCCTAAAAATCTTATTGGTCTCTGGGGGTGTGTTCAGACAGGCCCGGCTCTAATTTGATCTAGATCTTTTTTATCTGGCATTGCACGACCCGCAGGGCTCTTTTTGTAGCAGGTGGTTCCCCTTAGCCACCATGGCTAGTAGCCATTGATGACTTATCCTCCATGAATCCATGTCATCTCCTTTTCAAGCCATTTATTCTTATAAGAACATATTTATTCCTGTAAGAACAAGATAGGATCCCTTTGTCAGATGTGACAAAGGAAGCTTTGACTATCGAAAGCTTATACCCTAAAAATCTTATTGGTCTCTGGGGGTGTGTTCAGACAGGCCCGGCTCTAATTTGATCTAGATCTTTTTTATCTGGCATTGCACGACCCGCAGGGCTCTTTTTGTAGCAGGGACTTCTTTTCCTAATAAACGAACCTACACACCCCTAATGTAGCCAATCCTCCAAGAGCTTACAGTAGCTCCTGTAAGAAGAGCTCTGTAAGCTCTTGGAGGATTGGCTACATTAGGGGGTGTGGCCTAATGTGCAAAGGAGTTCCTTCTACAAAAGAGCCCTGACGACCAGACAGCTCCCTTTACCACGCACACACTCACCAGTGGATGGTCTAGATGGCATCCACCTGAAGGAGTCACATGGTCAAGGTTTTTTTCCTAAATTCTTTGCGCATGCGCATCTGCGCCTCAACGTGTACTTGTTTTTCCGTGCATGTGCAGTATTGAATTGTTAAAGCACCACCACTGGTACCTGCTTCTAGGTACCATTTCAATTAAGGCAGTTCATAAATTTCACGGGCCGTTCAGAAACATTAAATTGTCCGGAACGTTTGAGCGGAGCTCTGTGGCTGTCGTGCATTTACCCGTTTATACGCATATCCAGGGGTCTTGTTGTAGAAAAAGAGCTGCCGGAGCTCATTAGCATAACTCATTAGCATAACTTATTTGCATATGCCACTCCCCTTACCACGCGCATACTCCACAGTGGATGGTCTAGACAGCATCCACCTGAAGGAGTCACGTGGTCAGGGTTTTTTTTCTAAATTCTGTTTGCGCATGCGCAAACATGTACTTGTTTTTCCGTGCATGTGCAGAATTGAATTGTTAAAGCACCACCAGTGGTACCTGCCTCTAGGTACCATTTCATTTAAGGCAGTTCATAAATTTCACGGGCCATTCAGAAACATTAAATTGTCCGGAACGTTGGAGCGGAGTTCTGTGGCTGTCGCGCATTTACCCGTTAATGCGCATATCACTACGAATTTTTTTTAATGGCAGCCGTTCGGGATGGTCTGGAGTCAGACCATCCCAACAGGAGGATTGCGTGCTGGAATGATCAGACAAGGAAAAGTCCACCATTGGCCCATCGGCAAGCATTGCCCCGGACTGTAACCGGGGTCTTTTAAGTACAGCTCCCTGGCAGGGCTGAACGGGCTGATTGTGGAAGCGGCACCTTTCTGAGATGTCATCGTCTGGTCGTTCCCTTTAAATCTGCCAGGCATGATCTAAAGACCCATCTGAACGCACCCTGTGATAAGATGCTACTGCACTCAAATCGAGCTAGACTACATGGATGTTTCCCTGGAGAAAATGGCTGCTTTGAAGGGAGTCCCAATGAGGGCCATCCTCTCCCCAAGCTCTGTATTCGGCAGGCTGTACCCCTAAACCTCCAGGATTCTCCCAAAGCAGAGCTGACAACCGTACCTTTCAGTGGCACAGACATCTTCAGCTGTTCTAGATCTGAGTCAGTCCACTTCAGAGCAAAAGACGAAGAAGAGAAGAAGAGATTGGATCTACACCCCACCCTTCACTACCCAAAGGAGTTTCAGAGCGGCTTACAAACTCCTTTCCCTTCCCCTCCCCACAACAGACACCCTGTGAGGTAGGTGGGACTGAGAGAACAGCTCTGACTTGCCCAAGGTCATCCAGCAGCTGCAAGTGGAGGAGTGGGGAATCAAACCTGGTTCTCCCAGATTAGAGTCTGTGCTCCTAACCACAACATCAAACTGGCAGAAGGTACCTCAGAAAGAGCTGAGCTAGTAGGAGGAAAGAGAACATGGTTCCAGGAGTTCAGCTGAGAAGGCGGTGAAAAAGAAAACACACATGGAAGACAGCATGAGAGATGTGGGTTTGGATCCTCACTTTGCCATGGAAGCTCTCTGTGCAACCTTGGGCCAGTCATGTCCTCAACCTACCCTACCTCACACGGTCATTGTGAGGATGAAATGGAGAAGGGGAAGATAGAGAAGGTGGAGAAAGAAGTGCTTTTCTCCCTTTCTCACAATACAAGAACTCATGGGCACTCAATGAATCTAATGAGCAGTAGGCTTAGAACAGATCAAAGGAAGTACTTCTTCATCCAAAGAGTAATGAACATGTGGAATTCACTGCCGCCGGAAGTGGTGGCAGCTACAATCATAGTCAGCTTCAAGAGGGGATTGGATAAACATCTGGAGCAGAGGTCCATCAGTGGCTCTTAGCCACAAGTTATAGATAGGAACTCTCGGTCTGGGGCAAGGGATGCTCTGTATTCTCGGTGCTGGGGGGGGCAACAGTGGGAGGGCCTCCTGGTATTGGACTGGATGGGCCATTGGTCTCATCCAACATGACTTTTCTTGTGTTCTTATGCCTGGGGCAGTGATGCTGTGTATTTTTGGGGCTTGGGGGGTAACAGTGGGAGGGCTTCTGGAGTTCTGGCCCCACTGGTGGACCTCCTGATGGCCCCTGGGTTTTGGCCACTGTGTGACACAGAGTGTTGGACTGGATGGGCCCTTGGTTTGATCCAACATGGCTTCTCTTATGTTCTTATGTCTGGGGCAGTGATGTTGTGTATTCTTGGTGCTTGGGGGGTGACAGTGAGAGGGCTTCTGGAGTTCTGGCCCCACTGGTGGACCTCCTGATGGCCCCTGGGTTTTGGCCAGTGTGTAACATGGACTGAATGGGCCATTGGCCTCATCCAACATGACTTTTCTTGTGTTCTTATGTCTGGGGCAGTGATGCTGTGTATTCTTAGTGCTTGGGGGGGCAACAGTGGGAGGGGCTGTGGAGTTCTGGTCCTGCCGGTGGACCTCCTGGTGGCCCCTGGGTTTTGGCTAGTGTGTGATACAGTGTTGGACTGGATAGGCTATTGGCCTCATCCAACATGACTTTTCTTGTGTTCTTATGTCTGGGGCAGTGATGCTCTGTATTCTTGGTGCTTGGGGGGGCAACAGTGGGAGGGCTTGTGGAGTTCTGGTCCTGCCGGTGGACCTCCTGGTGGCCCCTGGGTTTTGGCCAGTGTGTGACACATGGGCCTCACCCAACATGAGTTTTCTTGTGTTCTGAGTAAAACGTAACCTGCTTTGGTCCCCATAGGACAGAAAACTGCGGGACCTCCTGATAGCCCCTGGGCTTTGGCCAGTGTGTGACACATGGGCCTCACCCAACATGAGTTTTCTTGTGTTCTGAGTAAAACGTAACCTGCTTTGGTCCCCATAGGACAGAAAACTGCGGCACAAATGAAGTAAATGAATCAGTGAAGTGGAAACATATACATCTCCAGTGTAGATGCACATTGGCATCCGTAGAGAGAACGAGCGTCGCTGTTATAATTTAGCCCCTGCTGTTGCGTTATTTAGCAAGCGAGGACAGACAAAGGCTCTTTTCCGAAACCAAAATCAGATTTGCTACAGTTTTCTCCTCAAAAAGCTTTTGCAAACCCTGTAGCCGGGGAGTTTCAGCGCTGGCCTGTCTGACCATCTCTGTTATTAACTCAAAAGAAAATCCCCATGGATTTCACGAAGCTTATTTCTCTACAGCCGTGTGGATAGGACTGTAGCCTTGAACATCCCAGGATGCCTTATTCTGACACAGACCACTGGTCCATTTAACCCACTGTTGTGTCGTCTGATAGCCAGTGGATTTCAGAATCTCAAATACAGATTGGCCTCAGCCCTGCTGCTGGTGATCTTTCTAGGACTGTCAGCTCTGGGTTGGGAAATACCTTGAGATTTGTGAGGTGGAACCTGGGTGGTGGTGGTGGTGGTGGGATTTGGGGACGAAAGGGAGTTCTGTGGTATATAACCAGGGGTCATTTCGTAGAAAAAGAGGTGCAGGAGCTCATTAGCATAACTCATTAGCACAACTTATTTGCATATGCCACACCCCCTGACATCACTGGAAGTGTGTCAGAAGGCAACACCCGCTGCAACTTACCTGGCTGCTTCTTGCTCCTTGTGGCTCTTGGCTGCTGGGGGCAGGGGGCAGGGCGCTGGGCAGCAGGAGACACAAAGGCAAGGCCTCAGAACTTGGAAAGGAAAGTGGGAGCCCTGACCTTTCCAGCAGGCATTTCCTACAAAGGCCAAGTGGTGATGGCGAGCTACCTGAGAGAGAAAGAAAAGCCTCTCCGTGGGGTGGGGGGAAACCACAGCAGGCCCGTTCTGCCACAGCATCTGAAGAAGTGAGCTCTGAGACTCACAAAAGCTTATGCTGAAATAAATGTTAATCTTTATGGTGTCACTGGGCTTCAGCTTTCTTTGGCAACAATAACTAACACGGCTACCTCTCTGGACTTCCCAGGCATAGGCCTACACTCTAACCCAGGGGTGTCAAACATGCGGCCTGGGGGCAGGATCAGGCCCCCGGATGGCTTCTATCAGGCCCGCAGCGGAACTGGCTGTCTTCTGTTTCCTCTTCCAGTTCTGCTGCTGCTGCGTCATCGCAGGTTTGCAGCTTACAGATACACACCTGAACAGCATACTCAGGATTGCAACAGCGCAGACATTTTGATGCAATAATTTAGAGCAAGAGGTGTCAGTTATCAGACACTGTTAAATAAGCAAAATATTGCAAGAGTGCTGATGTTTTAAGCATGTTTTTATTTGAAGTTAAAAAAAACCCTTTGTGTTTGTGTCCTTTATGAAGTTTATATCGCCGCTACCCGGCATTACGTTTTATGACACACGTGGCCCAGCCCAACAAGGCCTCATTTATGTCAGATCCGGCCCTCATAACAAATGAGTTCGACACACCTGCTCTAACCACTCTGTCCCCGTAGCTCCCCTTGATCTGTTAAATGCTGGGAGGGACTCAGCACCCCAAACC
>NW_015160355.1:32869-36915 GCF_001447785.1 Gekko japonicus
GCTACCTTAGGGGTGTGTCGCCTAATATGCAAAGGAGTTCCTGCTACGAAAAGAGCCCTGATAAGTTTCAACTAGGTTTTTAATATTGGCCCTTTATCGGACTTCTTTCTTACCCTTGTGGTTCTTGATTCCAGTTTTTTGGGTTATAATGGCACCACAGGGTACCCCCTTCAAAGCAGCCATTTCCTCTAGGGGAACTGAACTCTGTCGTCTGAAGATCAGTTGTAATTCCGGGAGAAATCCGGGCTCCCCCTGGGGCTTGGTAACCCCAGTTGTTGGCCTCCTGTAGAGGTGTGGCTTGTTGATTTTTGACAGCTGCCAGTAAGGAAGAACGATGGGTGGTGGAGGAGGCAAAGAAGCGTCTAATCTGGTCTGTGCAAACCGGGGAGGTTCCGAGGCAGTTGTTTTGATTTTCCCTCAGCCGCCACAACGGGGGCGAGGAAGGATCGTTGGCCCTCTTACTTGTATGGCTTTTCTTTATCAGAATTCTACCCGACTCTCCCTGGAAGCCACGTGCTTCGGCCTCGCCACAAAACTGATTTGTAAAGGTTGTCATGGCGGGGGGGGGGCTCCTTTATTTCCCTCGCAAGAACACCGTAATCCGGGCCGCATCAAAGACACGATTTTCCTTTCTATTTGCCATGGAGATGGTATGCAGAGGGGAGCGCCGCCCCGCAGTGCCCGGAGGCTTTGATCTGCATCCTCGCATGTCGAGGACCTGCTCTCTCCTGGCACTCAGGGCACCAAGGTAACACACTTCAGGCCTGCTCAGAAATTGCCCTTGTGGAAGAGATTTAATGGGTTTTTTTTCTTTAATGCACCTGCCGTTTTCCACTGCGGCGCTCCCAACGCTTGTGTTGTTTCGTTTCGTTTGTTCTCGCTGGCTGGGTTGAGAGGTACCAGGCTTTTAAACACTTGTTCACGGTCGAAGGCTATCTTGAGGGTCTCATTGGGGCAATAAAACATGCAGCGGGGGATAAGAACATAAGAGAAGCCAGTGTTGGATCAGGCCAGTGGCCCATCCAGTCCAACACTCTGTATCACACAGTGGCCAAAAATACCAGGTGCCATCAGGAGGTCCAGCAGTGGGGCCAGGACACTAGAAGACCTCCCACTGTTGCCACCCCCCAAGCACCAAGAATACAGAGCATCCCTTGCCCCAGACCGAGAGTTCCTATCTAGACCTAACATGAGAACATAAGAGAAGCCAATGTTGGATCAAGCCAATGGCCCATCCAGTCCAACACTCTGGGTCACACAGTGCCCAAAAAATACCAGGTGCCATCAGGAGGTCCACCAGTGGGGCCAGGACACTAGGAGCCCTCTCACTGTTGCCCCCCCCTCCAAGCACCAAGAATACAGAGCATCCCTTGCCCCAGACCGAGAGTTCCTATCTATACCTTGTGGCTAATAGCCACTGATGGACCTCTGCTTCATATGCTTATCTAATTCCCTCTTGAAGCCGTCCATGCTTGTAGCCACCACCACCTCCTGTGGCAGTGAATGCCATGTGTTAATCACTCTTTGGGTGAAGTACTTCCCTTTATCCGTTCTAACCCGACCGCTCAGCAATTTCATTGAGTCCCCATGAGTTCTTGTCTTGTGAGAAAGGGAGAAAAGTACCTCTTTCTCAACCTGCTCTATTCCATGCAATAATCTTGTAAACCTCGATCATGTCCCCCCTCAGCCATCGTTTCTCCAAGCTAAAGAGCCCCAATCGCTTTAACCTTTCTTCGTAGGGAAAATGTCCCAACCCTTTTTATCATTCTAGTTGATCCTCAGTGGGGGTAGAATGCCAGCAGCGGCATCGACTGACTCTCTGGTAGAGCTTGATCGGCTGAGGGGATCGGTGAGGGGGTGGTAGAATCAAAGGCTACAGTGGAGGCAGAGAGCGAGGAAGGCGAACTGTGAAAATCAGTGGAATGTTCCCAAGGGAGGAGTGAAAATAGAAAGAGGTGCCCATTTCCAAAGCAGGGCCGTTTCTCTGAGTCACATCCTTGTCAGCGAATAAATCATGGAATCCAAGTCCGTAGCCAAGAGGAGCTGATCTCCTCAGAGACGTTCCGGCTTCCCCTTTCCTCGATGTTCAGATTTCGCTAAAACAGTGCATCTCTTGTCTTTTTCGCTAAGGGAGATGTAAGGGGGGTTGTATAAATGATCATCCTTGTACCTAAATAGCCGATAGCAGGCCTCCATGTTGTTAAAGAAGTCCACACGGAAGCACTAGCCATGTTCAACATTCTGCAGACCTTGAGGGAAACATCAAGGTTTACGGGGGGAAGGGGATATAATTTTAAAAGGTAATTTGGAGGTTTAAAAACTCTTCAGGACTACTGAGCAATGCTCCCTCTAAGCTGTGGAATCTTGTGAGCAAAAATTCTACTTTGTGAGCTACTGGCGTTAAAGTTGTGAGGGAGCGATTTGGCTACTGAATAAATTAGTTTGCTCTGAAGCCATCCTTCCTGAGCTAAGACAAAAATTGTGTGAGCCGGAGGCTAAAAAAACTGTGAGCTAGCTCACACTAACTTAGCTTAGAGGGAACACTGCTACTTAAAGTCTGCATTTGTGCAGACAATGCAAAAACAAACAACCCCACCACCACCAAAGTTTGGTTGGAATTTTCAGGTACTCAAGTAACTCAAAATGGCACCAGGAACAAGGGGAGAGGCGTGAAAGGAAAATGTCTCCAGAGTTCACTTCCTCTCATTCCCGTTGCCTGTCATGGCTGTGAGCGGAGACAGGAGGGGAAACAATTAAAATGAAGCCAGCTGCTGTACCACTAGTGGAAGGAAAATGGCTCCAGAGTTCACTCCCTCTCATTCCTGTTGCCTGTCATGGCTATGAGCGGAGACAGGAGGGGAAAAAATTAAAATGAAGCCAGCTGCTGTACCACTTCACTTCCAGTAAAAAAAAATGGAAGTGACATAGGATAACTCTAGGAATTGCCAGAAACTTTATGGTTTTACCACTGAGTTTCCAGTGATTCCTAGAGCTACCTGTGTCACTTCCTTTTTTTTTCTTACCTGAAGTGATGCAATGCCACAATTTGCCTCACCCCCCTACCATATTCCCACCCACTGGCCTCCCACTGGTTCCCACTCACTGCCTGTCAACCCTTTGTTCAATGTAACCGCTTTGTATATTTGAGTCTTAATTGCTTCGGTCCACTATCTGGGATTTCGAGCATCGAACGTTACGTGTCTCGTGACTTATGGATTGTGTTTGAGGGCGTTTTCTGTCATCCGGATTGCACTGATGGCTCTGGAAGAGAGAATGGTATCTAAGCAGTCTTCTCTTGCATTGTACCAGAAAGCCTTTCCCTTTATCATTCTGTGATTAATATTGCCCAAAAAATTAGCAGCAAAAAAGAAAGAAAAAATAGTGATGCGTGAACTAGGAGAGCAAAGCTGCAAGAAGAATGTCAACGCTTACGACTGACTAGGAAGAACGGTGTTGCCAACAAACGAGAAATACGCTTCTCCGTCCTCTGACCTACGTTTCTCGTCCGGTGTTGCGGCTGGCTTTTTTTCCATACACAGTGATATTGTTACAGGAATGGCCTGCGGCACTGTGCTCTCGAGAGAGTCTGCAGGAGCTGTGCCAGTAGATGTCACTCTACCACAAGCGTCCCTGATAGTGCAAGGAAAGTAAATCAGATGCCGAGACTGCCTTCCCGAAGGCAGCGAGTAGATGGCTTCTAATCTATAAACCATCGCTCCTCCCTCAGCACCCAGTTAAGTGGGAAATAATAACCATATAGATCCGAGTCTTCTTTGCATGCTCTGAGTAACTTGGTTAAGACTATTTCAGTGGGTAGCCGCGTGGGTCTGTCTGCAGCAGTAGAAAAGAGTCCAAGAGCACTTGAAAGACTTGCAAAATTTGTGGCAGGGGAGAACATAAGAACATAAGAGAAGTCAATGTTGGATCAGGCCAATGGCCCATCCAGTCACACAGTGCCCAATATACCAGGGGCCATCAGGAGGTCCAGCACTGGGGCCAGGACACTCGAAGCCCTCCCACTGTTGTCCCCCCCCCCCCAAGTACCA
>NW_015160355.1:37561-41051 GCF_001447785.1 Gekko japonicus
GAAGAGCCAGCGCTGTCCGAAGACATTTCCGTGGTCATGTGGCCGGCATGACTAAACACCAAGGCGCACAGAACGCTGTTACCTTCCCACCGAAGTGGTACCTATTTGCAATTTCTTGCTTTCGAACGGCTAGGTTGGCAGGAGCTGGAACTAGAGACGGGAGCTCACTCCATCATGCGGCACACTCGGATCCTATCTATACCTTGTGGCGAATAGCCACTGATGGACTTCTGCTCTGATGGACTTATCTAATTCCCTCTTGAAGCCGCCCATGCTTGTAGCCGCCACCACCTCCCTGTGGCAGTGAATTCCATGTGTTAATCACTCTTTGGGTGAAGAAGGACTTCCTTTTATCCATTCTAACCCAACTGCTCAGCAATTTCATGGAGTGCCCACGAATCCTTGTAGGGGAAGGAAGAGGGGAGGAGAAATGTCTTTGAAAGTATTATGTGCATTCCACGTGGATGGAAATACAAAATTCTTTCTGCTACCAGCATCATGCACGGACCCAATTTCGGCTGCAGGATTTAGTGAAGATCCCAAGTCTCCCCAGCAGTAATTCCTCCTTATAGTTAGCAAAGCACATCTTATGCATCATTTGACTCTCCAATGTGCAAGCTTAATAACTGCGGGACATGGAAAGAAATACAAAGGTTAAAAGGCAGGGGTTTCAAGCCCCAGGGTCTCTTTCTTGTGCCCAAATAGTCATCTCCTCTGTGGTAAGTAAAGTAAGAAGCCGATTGTTGAGGTGTTACCACCCAAAACCTAAAAATATCTTTTCAGCATCAGCAATGAAATGTAGCAGGGCAGATAATTCCATTGGGCTGATGATTACTTGTGGATTTTGAACTGGGGTTAGAAATCTTTACTGAGTGATTTGCTGGTTTACGGGGCTAAAATGGATTATTCGTTATGACTGTGTCCAGCGTGTTCTTAGGAAGGCCTCGGCCTCTCTGCCCAGTTGTTGTCCCTCCAGAGGAAGTGGTTGGCCACTGGGTGAGACAGGATGCTGGACTAGATGGGCCACTGGTCTGATCCAGCAGGGTTCTTCTGGTGTTCTTGTAAAGGCTTCGGCCTCTCTGCCCTGTTGTTGACCCTCCAGAGGAACTGGTTGGCCCCTGTGTGAGACAGGAGGCTGGACTAGATGGGCCACTGGTCTGATCCAGCAGGGCTCTTCTCTTGTTCTCAGGAAGATCATTCAGCCAGGAGGAGGCAGGAGAAGAGGGAGGGTAAGTTGCTTCCTCCTCGCCTCTCCCCACCCCTACCTGCCTGGGGCCAGGGAGGGCCTTGGCGGGGCTTCCTCGCACTCCCGCTGGCCTTGCAGGTCCACCGCTGGGCCCCTGATGTCAGGGGGTGTGGCATATGCTAATGAGTTATGCTAATGAGTTCCCCTAGCTCTTTTTCTACGAAATGACCCCTGAGTAAACCCCAGCAGAGTATTGAGCTAACCCTCAAGTTTCACAGAACTCTTCCTCGTGCTGGAAGTTAAAAAGGGAGGGAGGGACATAATGATGAGGCTAGTACCCTGCCCTGTCTGCAATAGGTGACAGTTTTAATATGCAAGAAACTCTTTGCAAACTAATTCAGTCAGTTTGTGCCCCGTGCCTGGAATCCTGACCTGGATGGCCCTGATCTTGTCAGATCTTTGGAAGCTAGGCAGGGTCCACCCTGGCCAGTATTCGGATGGGAGACCACCAAGGAAGTCCAGGGTTGGGACACAGAGGCAGGCAACGGCAAACAGTCTCTTGCCTTGAAAACCTTACAGGGTTGTCGTAAAGTCAGCTGCAACTTGAGAACAAAAATAAAAGGCCATTTTCCCCCCTTTCAAAGGCTGAAAGCCTTCATTTCTGTCTTCTTCACCTATAATCACCACGCACAGGGTCTTGGAAGAAAGCAGGTAAAGCAAACCGTAGTAATCCTTAAAACTGGAGATTAATTTGACACGATGAGGTGACCTAGTGCATCAATTCAAATTAGTCTCCAATTTTGCAAATACAAGGTCAACCACGGTTTCCACTTTTTCTTTATTTCTGTTCTTGGCATTGAACGGTGAGATCTGAAGAAGGCTGTGATAAAATATATTTGTGCGTGTTTGGATAGATAGATAGATAGATAGATAGATAGATAGATAGATAGATAGATAGATAGATAGATAGATAGATAGATAGATAGATAGATGATAGATAGATAGATGATAGATAGATGTATAGATAGATAGATAGATAGATAGATAGATAGATAGATAGATAGATAGATAGATAGATAGATGGATGGATGGATGGATGATAGATGATGATGATGATAGATACATGATACATAGATAGATAGATAGATAGATAGATAGATAGATAGAGAGAGAGACAGAGAGACAGATAGATAGATAGATGATAGATAGATAGATAGACAGACAGACAGACAGACCGACAGACAGACCGACAGACAAATAGATAGATAGATGATTGACAGACAGACAGACAGACAGGTAGGTAGGTAAGTAGGTTGGTTGGTAGGTAGGTTGGTGTCCCAGAATATTTTGGAGCAGCCTGATATCTTTTTCACTGGAGGCAAATTTATTAGCTGAATGCTTGTGGTGGAAAATGCCATCAAGTCGCTACCAACGTATGGTGACCCTATAGGGTTTTGCAGGCAATAGACGTTCAGAGGTGGTTGGCCATTGCCTGCCTCTGCGTAGCCACCCTGGACATCCTCGGTCGTCACCATCCAAATACTAACCAGGGCCGGTCCTGCTTAGCTTCCGAGATCTGACAAGACTGAACTAGCCTGGGCCATCCAGGTCAGGGCATTAACTGAAAAGCTAGATTCAAGATTCAATAGCATGATGGAGACTAACAAGATTGGTGGGGTAGGAGCTTTCAAGAGCCAGTTTGGTGTGGCAGTTAAGTGTGCTCTAATCTGAGAGAACCAGGCGGGGCCAGAGCTCCAGAAGCCCTCCCACTGTAGCCCCCCCGAGCACCAGGAATAGAAAGCATCACTGCCCCAGACATGAGAACATTAAGAGAAGCCATGTTGGATCAAACCAATGGCCCATCCAGTACAGCAGTCGGTGCAGGGGCAGATGAACCATGAAGCAGACTAGGCACGTGCTTAGGGCACCAGGGCCAACGGGGGCACCACAAAGTTGGGGAAAGGGTAAAAAGCTTAGTTTGTACAGTCTATTGTGTTATCCTATGAATAAATTTTTGTATTGCCGCAACCTGCATGGTATATCTGGTCAGACAGGTCAACAACTAAAATGGACTGGGGGTCAGTGTGGAAAGGAGGGGGGGCACCAAGATTGGCCAGTGCTTCGGGCACCCGTGAGCCTTCATCCACCCCCGACTCTGCGTCACACAATGGCCAAAGCTCAGGTGCCACCAGGAGGTCCACCAGTGGGGCCAGAACTCCAGAAGCCCTCCCACTGTTTAAATTGACAAGGGTCCCCCAGCCTTCATCAGTTGCTTTTGCAAGGCCATAGAAGGCCACAGCAGGA
>NW_015160355.1:41075-44847 GCF_001447785.1 Gekko japonicus
TCCTGGGAATTCAGGGGTCAGAGCCTGGGGAAGGTAGGATTGGGGAAGATGAGCAACCTCAGCAGGTTATCATGCTCTAGAGTCTACCCTCCAAAGTGGCCGTTTTCTCCCAAGGAACTGATCTCTGTCATTTGAAGATGAGATGTAATTCTAGGAGATCTCCAGACTTCACCTGGAGACCTTTTTTTGTGCAATCAGACTGGCAATTTTAAAGAATAGGCAAAGAGGTGTTTCAATTGGCCAAACGTCCCTGCAAAAATTCAGTGGTTTAAAACATTTGTAACAAGAACAATGATATTTTTTTTAAAATGGCAGGTGAGGGAAGATATGGTCGCCAGCCTCCAGGCGGGCAACAAACACACAGGAAACACGGCAAGGTTGAGTAAACATAGAAAAACACTGTGTTCAAACAAAACAGATAATTCTAATATGCTACTGTGCCTTCATATAGTCGTTTAAATCATATACTTAAATATGCAATAAAGACCCTAGTGTATCTTACTAATTATAGTACATTGATAACAAAAACCTAAAGAATAATATATATCTTGTAGAAAAGTCCGCAGCTACAAAGACGAATATGTAGACATGATTCAATGCTGTTACAGGGCTCTTTTTGTAGAAAAAGCCCAGCAGGAACTCATTAGCATAATAGGCCACACCCAACAGCAGAAACTCATTAGCATATTAGGCCACACCCCTGAGCCTGTAGCTCATTAGCATATTAGGCCACACCCCCACATTACCAGAACTGTGGTAATCCAGCCACGCCCACCATTTGCTTCTTATTCTGTTTACCTTGTTTGTTGTCAAAACCCAGGGCTTTTTTGTAGCAGGAACTCCTTTGCATGTTAGGCCACACCCCCTAATGTAGCCAATCCTAATGGGTGTCTGCTGTTGGGTGTGGTCTGTTATGCTAATGAGTTCCTGCTGGGCGTGGCCAACTCGGGAGCCAGCCGGAACTCCGTTCCTGTGCGTTCCTGCCCAAAAATAGCCCTGATGCTGTAGACTATCTTGCTTAGGTATAATCATAGTTGTCAACTCTGTGAGATGTTGTTAGTACTGTTCCTTTAATTCTCTTGGAATCACCAGTGCAGCTGTGCTTTATTAGAGTGGTCTTTCTGGATTGTTCCCATGGAGAACCGGAGAAGCCTTCTACAGAGGTGTTTGACTTGTGCATTGTAGCATTGTGAGCTTTGGGTGAGTGCAGCAAGCTAGCCCTCTTTTTTCCCGGGTTTCTGTGTAAAGTCTATTGTGTTATACTGTATTTGTAATTTAGTTCTAGGAAAAAATAACTTGCCTGAAGAAGAACTTCTTGGAACACGCCACTTTTACCTAGGAGGCATGTTGCATTGATGCTTGCTGCATCTCTTTTCGGAAAGCGAAACAGCCTACGATGTTGGCATTGACGGCTGCTGCATCTCTCGTCTGAAAGCAAGATAGTCTACAGCAGTGGTGGCGAACCTATGGCACGGGTGCCGGAGGTGGCACTCAGAGCCCTCTCTGTGGGCACGCGTGCCATCGCCCCAGCCTGGCCCAGACCATCATTAAAGTGTTGAATTCTCTGCGAAATAATTTTAAGCAAATGAAAGCATTTGGGATTGCTTTCCTCACTTTGTTTGGATCATCTTATGTTAATGTATGAGTTGTTTTTTCTAAAGTAAAACCTCAGTATTCAGGTTAAATTGCCGTGTTGGCACTTTGCGATAAATAAGTGGGCTTTGGGTTGAAGTTTTGGCACTCGGTCTCTAAAAGGTTCGCTATCACTGGTCTACAGCACTGAATCCTGTCTGAATATTCGTCCTTGTAGCCGTGGACTTTTCTACAAGATATATTGTTCTTTAGGGTTTTTGTTATCAATGTACTACAATTAATAAGATACACTAGGGTCTTTATTGTATATTTATGCTTTAAACCAATATATGAAGGCATAGTAGCATATTAGAATTGTGTGTTTCGTCTGAACACGGTGAGTTGGTTTTTTTACATTTACTGAGCCTCCAGGTGGGGCCTGGAGGTCTCCCAGAATCACAACTGATCTCCAGACTGCAGAGATCAGCTGTTCTGGAGGAAATGGCGGCTTTAGAGGGAAGACTCTACGGTGTCACTTCCCTGCGGAGCTCCTCCTCCACAATCTCCACTCTACCCTGGCTCCTCCCCCCCAAACCTCCAGCAATTTCCCCATCTGGAGTTCATAGGCTTGCCAAGTCCCCACCCCGACGTGCACGTCACCAGGAAGTGATGCAACCACGCCGGGCACGCTGGGGGCGGGGCCACGGTCATCCAAAGGAAAACTCTATGGTTTTCCCTCGGATGGTCGTTGCCCCGCCCCCAGCGTGCCCAGTGTGGTCGCGTCACTTCCTGGTGACGTGGATGCGGCATGCGCGTGCTTTGCGCACGTGCGCACTCTCCATCCGCCACCCGGGAGTCCCCCGCTGTGGCAAAAATCGGACTTGGCAACCCTAGGAGTTCGCAATCGTATCACACATGGCTTTTGCAATTCTCAGTTTCTGAAACAGTTTACTCAGAGGTTGTGAAGGCGAAGCGGGAGGTGGGGGACGGTTGCCTTTGAGTGCGAGACCAAAGTACACCGGGATGTATGGCGTTACCCGAGTGGCTGAATGGATCTGGGTCGTTATTATTATTTATTCTTTGTCAGTGCTTAAGACGTCCTAAGTGCTTTCCAATTTTAGTTTCAAAGACCAAGCGAGGAATCTATTACTTTGCGTTAATGTACTTCAGTTGGACCAGAGTTGAAACGAAATAGCCAAGGCCATGTTAACAAGAGCTCCCGGGCTGATGAATTAAACATGGTTTGGCTTCTTAGAGTCATCCTTATGTTTGAGGCAATAAAGAAGTACCATTTCCCTAAAGTCAGTTGAGGCGGCAGCATTTCTGAGGTTGGGGGAAGAGTGGTCATGACTGGTGAATCGTTGCACATCAATAAGTAGAGAGAAAATAAGAACCTAGGTGAAGGCATGTTGGATCAAGCCAATGGCCTGTCCAGCCCAACACTGTGTGTCACACGGTGGCCAAAACCCAGGGGCCATCAGGAGGTCCACCAGCAGGACCAGGACTCCAGAAGCCCTCCCATTGTTGCCCCCCAAACACCAGGAATACAGAGTGTCACTGTCCCAGATATAAGAACATAAGAGAAGCCATGTTGGATCAGGCCAATGGCCCATCCACTCCATACTCTGTGTCACACAGTGGCCAAAACCCAGGGGCCATCAGGAAATCCCGCAGTGGGGGCAGAACTCCAGAAGCCCTCCCACTGTTGCCCCCCAAGCACCAAGAATACCGAGCCTCACTGCCTCAGACAGAGTGTTCCCTCTATACATAGTGGCTAATAGCCACTCATGGACCTCTGCTCCATATGGTCATTGTTGGCCATTTATCACTGGTTGTTACCTTGCTCTGCAGAGCCTTCCTTAGTAGTCTCCCATCGAAGTCACAGCCCTGCTTAGATTCCAAGATCTGACGAGGAGACTATATGGTGCTGCTTTCCCTTCTGGCAAAGGAATTACCCATTGCGATGTTGCCTATAAGCAGTACCTGCAAGCAGCAAATCCAGTCATTCCACAACCGCCAGGGCTTTTCTAATGGGGGAACGTGCCAGAGTTCCTGAACCTCTTCAACAAAATTATTTTTTAAATGTTTAAAAGTTAGGAAACCCCCACCCCAGAGGCCCGTTCCCCGCTGCCGCCGGATCGGGCCCTGGGGGGAACTCCACCCCGACGTGCATGTCTCCAGGAAGTGACGCGCGCACCCC
>NW_015160355.1:44882-47819 GCF_001447785.1 Gekko japonicus
AGAACCTTCTATGTGTCCCCCTCGGAGGGTCGTGCCCCCGCCCCCAGCGTGCCTGGCGTGGTCACGTCACTTCCTGGTGACGTGGATGCAGAAGCGCGCGCGCTCTCCAGGATCAACACGGGAGTCCCCCGCTTCAGGATAAGGTACAACTTGGCAACCCTATTAAAAGTTCCTGACTTTTCAGTCTACAGATCGAAAACTTCATTTCCCTTTTGAGAGTTCCAACATCGTTTTTTCAGGGGGGAAAAGCCCTGATGACCAAAACGAGTTTTTGGAAGCAACTTTAACCGGCTTCCCCTTCCAGCGGCAAACCTTTGCATTCCCCTCCAAAGCTGCTGGGGATCACTGGAGGAACTTTCAGAAACATATGCCTTGAAGGTTGCCACTCTCCAGGTGGGGCCTCGAGATCTCCTGGAATTAGAATGGATCTCCGGACAACTTACCCTGCACCACTCAAGTTAATTCAATTACATTTAATTGAATTAGCCAGTGCCCCCTGAGGAATTTAAATGCCCCCCCGACTTAGAAATTAATGGCTATGGGCCTGATGTTCATATAATGTCCTCTTCTTGTGGGAGCCCCCCGATCCGTTTGCTGCTCTATTCTGGAGCAGCAGCTTTTTAGGAGAAGCAGAAACACACATGATGCTGCCTGATACCGAATCAGACCCTTGGTCCATCAAAGTCAGCACTGTCTACTCAGACTGGCAGCGGCTCTCCAGGGTCTCAGGCAGAGGTCTTTCCCATCACCTCCTACCTGAATCTTTTAAGGGGAGATGTCAGGGATCGAACCTGGGACCTTCTGCATGCCAAGCAGATGCTCTTCCACTGAGCCAGAGCCCCCCGTCAGCGAGGGGAAAGAGAAGTTGCCCAAAAAAGCCTGCACAAATGCCCTCCCTTCTCAGAAATGTTGGATCCGACCCAGCGTGTATTCATACACAGATTTTTAAATAGCTCATTATGGTGAAAAATCCTCACAGTGGGTTGTTAACTGCTTTAACTTAAACCTGATAAAATTGTGCTTTTCTTCCTTTTATTTACAGTGGGGGTTAAAAAAAGGGGGGAAATGTGCCATTACGCCTCCTCCAGGTTATTATAAGCAATTTTTTGTTCACGTTGCTATGAGCGACATTTGCATATGCACGTACCTTGAAGTCGGTGGCCTGGTTTACCCTTACTTTTTGGCATTCGGTTTGCCCAGACATGTTCCCTCTGCCGACTTAACGTCTGTAGCTCGGAATTGTAACAAGCGACCTCATTTAAACGGATGAATGCAGAGATCAAGCTTTCTGTTTCTCTTAGGTCACCGGAACAGAATATGTTTTTGTCCCATAACCATTGTGTGTTGATCAAATGAATGTCTCGCTGTGACACATCTCCACCGGGTTAGGATCGTTAAGCGGCTAATGTCTCCAAGCCAAGATGGCGGGCTGTGCCCTTTGCCATCGGTCAATATCTTGACAGAATTGGTTACGTTTAATTTCCAATGGCCTCCGCGTGCAATCCTTCAAAATTGGTCCGGAGCAGATTAAAGGCACATGAAATTAGTGGCGCTTCACGGCCCCTCGTTAGGCTTTGCGAAATGGGCACTGCCGTCGACCTCTGGGTTTTCACTTTGATCCTGCCGAGCTGAAACCGCAGCCGTTGGTGTGTTCTCTTTTCTAAATAAAAGCTATTGTTCTGGGGTCACTGGGCATAAGCAGAGCGACCGAGCTAAGCCTATTACTTATCACTGCTAGGACAGGTCTTCTTTCGTTCGTTGGTAAAATGCATATTCACAGCATTTTAAATAGGGTTTCCAGGTCTCTGTCTTCTGCCGGCGGGAGGACCGAGCGTCCTGTCCAGGATTTTCTGGTGTACCCGCTGCAATGACACCACCCGGAAGTGATGTAATCATGCTACGTATGTCTAGCATTCGGCCAGAAACTCGATGGTACCATAGAGTTTTTAGGCTGAGTGCTAGAGCGCCCCCCCCAGCAACGTGCCCTGCATGATGATGTCACATCCAAGTGATGTCATCATGCCGGGCACATTGCCATGATCCCGGCACTTGGGGGGCGGGGTTGCCCCCACCAGCCGGATCCAGGCTGGTGGATTGGGGGGCCCTAAAGTGGACAAACCCTTGGCCCCCCCAAGGGGAATGGCGAGCCTACACTTTAAATGTTCTATTATTTTAGCGAACGTTGGATCAAACCAATGGGATTTGATGGGGGACTGGATTTCATGTGCTCCCCCCCCTTTAACGTGGTAAAGTGTGAGTTAACTCTTCTACTTTTGAACTGCCTTTGGCATCTCTCAGTGTGGGAAAGCAGGCTATTAAAAATAAATGAATAGCCATGGAGCCGCTCTCGCGGGGAGGGGAGGGGGATGAACACTCGGCGGGCCTTTCCTGTGCCCTCCCTCAAAGAAAAGGGAGTCTGCTTCCTTCTTCTTGCCACCCGTCAGAGAAAAGGGAATGTGATTCCTTCTCCTTGAGGCAAATACAGGCCACGGGGGTCTCCTGATTTGACGCACTCCTTCTGTAGGCCCTTTTCGTCCCACGTCCACAGCACCCACGGGTACCTACGGCTGCATAGAGCATTGGTTTGGGCCGGTGGTTGAAATCCAAACTGTGTGGAGCCTCAACCTCAAGTGGGTTGCATCCTTGGCCCCACTACCATTTCCTTTTGGGTTTATTGATTTATTTAGCATTAGGAGATTGTTAAGAGAAGATAAACATAGAGATGTGAAGGCCTGGGGAAAAACCGGAAAAAATTGGGGGGAAACCATTTTTTCCCCATTTTTTTCCTGAAGCCTTTTTGTTTTTTCCCGAAAAATTGGAAAAATTGAAAAAAGAAAAAAAATTTTTTAAAAAAAATTGATTATGGAACGTTTTATTTTAACATGATGAATAAAATATTTTAAGACCAGGTGTTCAAATATTTTCCAAATCATTTCT